>NW_019267589.1:56093-193433 GCF_002742605.1 Olea europaea var. sylvestris
CGTGATGAGGATTCCCACCAATGGCTTGATCCTCCAACTAATATAAACTCAGCACATAATACCTTTTGGTTTTCTGGACAAGAGATGTCCCGAAAGATTTTCTCAATAGTACGCAACCACTCTTCAGCTGGCAGAGGGTCTTTCTTGCCATCAAAGGTAGGGGTCGATATCTGCGAAACTGTTCTACCGTCGGAATAGACGGTATATGTGGATATGCCAATGGCACTGGCGGTGCTGGTGGGATTGGTGGAGCTGGAGGTGCAGCCTGAGCAGCCAGGACTTGTTTCAACTCATCAATCTCTCGTCTTAATTCCCTAATTGTCCTTGCTAGTGTCATAGTCCTATATACCATCATAAATGTAATCTCATTCAGGGAAGTCGACAATACTTGCACAATATAGGGAAGAGATTTATAGCTCAAAATCTTTTATTATCATCTAAATAGAATCCTTTAACAGGAATACAAAGCAATAATAGAGCGTCTGACGCTAATCAACAGGAAAACAAAAGGAATCCTACTAGACATCAATAACAATTAAATCTAATAAAATCTACTAAGATTTTGATTATCTATTCATCATCGTTACTAATCCAGCCTCCATGAACCTTATGTTTCTTAGAAGGTTGTGTCTCGTCGTCTGAAATAGGTGGAGGTGCATCATCATGAATGTACATCTCAGTAGGTACACTATCGTCCTCAGGGATCGTGAGTCGGGCCAACTCTCACCGATCAATCAGCTCCATGCAAAAGGCCTCATAGTTAATCTCTCGAGGCAAAGTAGGCACAACAATACCCTATAAATAATCATAAATTGATTCGACAGTCTCCAGCCACTATTCTTGTAAGGTATCAATAAGAAGGCGGGTGGCTCGACGACTAATGACCATATAGCCTAGTTGTCTCACCTCTATCCACCTTACAAGCATCTCCCAAATGTGCTCATGCATATTGTGCGTTGGATTCCACCCGTACACTTCATATTGTCTCATGATCTCACATCGATGAGGCATTAATGAACTCATCTTCCTACCAGTTATTCAAAGTCTAATTAGTGGGTATCTAATAGGTTTTAGTTAATTCTTGAGGACTTAAATAAACATTTAATATGGTCACGTTCTCAAAATAATTTGCAAAATAATGATTATTCACAAAAGGTATTCAGCTCAAACATACATTAATATTCATAAATACATTTCAAATGTTGTATCTGAAATAATTATTCCATAATCATCACATAGATACAAGTATAATCATAAAACATTCTTTACCTCAAAATCGGCATGGTGCGGCTATGGTGGGCATAGTGTTCAAGATCCTCATTAAAAAAGTTTGATCAACTTTATATGTGACACAACACTCCTAAGATATGATTTCTATTGCAAGTATACAGAAAAATAAACCTAGGCTCTAATACCAAGTTGTATTGCCCCGAATTCTCGGAACCCGAAGCATTAAAATAATATTCGTTTCTTTATTTGGTTTGACCCCTTTGACGTTAGCCAAAGTATTTTATAAATCCAAAATAATTTTTTTTATATATAAAAATATAATGGAAGGTAGTTATCCATATAAACTTAGGCAAATGTAGCAAAATTTGATTTTGTAAAAGATTTGAAGGCAAATCGACAATTACGAATTTAACAACAGCGGAAGAAAAATATATTTGGCCTAGCAAATGTCTATTAAAATTTATGAAATTTTTATAGGGACTAAAGCGCCTCAATTTTAACCTGTAAAATTATTTGTAGGGATGAGTACTATAAATAATACTCAGTAGGAAGCACTTAAGTAGATGGTAAAAATATATATTTTCAGAAATGCAAACTTTATTCGATTGTATCACCGTCAATTTCAAGCGAATTGGTGATCAGTCAGCCCGCCGCAGCTTACTAAAACGGGCATAACTTTTTTTTTCAGATAATATTTTTGAGAAATTCTAAAGACCACTATTAGAAGACTCATAGGCTTTTCAAACCCCCCTGATTTTCACTTAAAAAATGTACTATAGGCTCTAATACCAAGTTGTACCGCCCCGAATTCTCGGAACCCGAAGCATTAAAATAATATTCGTTTCTTTATTTGGTTTGACCCCTTTGACGTTAGCCAAAGTATTTTATAAATCCAAAATAATTTTTTATATATATAAAAATATAATGGAAGGTAGTTATCCATATAAACTTAGGCAAATGTAGCAAAATTTGATTTTGTAAAAGATTTGAAGGCAAATCGACAATTACGAATTTAACAACAGCGGAAGAAAAATATATTTGGCCTAGCAAATGTCTATTAAAATTTATGAAATTTTTATAGGGACTAAAGCATTCATATATGTATCACATATAAAAATTTGGGGTTTCGACGATAACGTTTGAAGTATGAAAATATTACTCGAATATGCTAGACAGGAATCTCGAATTCGAGACGACGCAGTTTACTAAAACGGGCATAACTTTTTTTTTTCAGATGATATTTTTGAGAAATTCTAAAGGCCACTATTAGAAGACTCATAGGCTTTTCAAACCCCCCTGATTTTCACTTAAAAAATGCACTATAGGCTCTAATACCAAGTTGTACTGCCCCGAATTCTCGGAACCCGAAGCATTAAAATAATATTCGTTTCTTTATTTGGTTTGACCCCTTTGACGTTAGCCAAAGTATACACTAAACGGTGATTCCATCATGAGAAACACAATAAGGAGTTTAACGCAAACGAAAACATATAAATCTTACATCACTTACAAAAACGTCGAAACACCCCTACCTTAATGTTTGGAGTTTGAATATCCTTTCGTGTCCAAAGGAATAAAATGCAGCGTACTTCTTGCCTTTTCTTTAGAAATTTCAAATTTAAAGTACTTTATGTTGATGAAAGAAAAAAAGGCGAAATAACTTTATGTAGGAGTATAATAGTTTCGACGATAAAACATGGCTAAAGGAGTTGAAATTGAGAAGGCGGTTGAGCATGCCATTCCATTTACACCAGAATTCTGTGTCTGTGCATGAGAGAGAGATGGGATTATAATAAAATGTTACTTATGCGTGTGAGTTGGGGACTTATAAAATAAAAGGGCAGTTTTAATTCAAATTCTAAGCAAAGTGGCAGTGGTAGATGTATTAAAACAAATGGAGGTTACACTCGAGGAAATGGGGGTGGTGGTTATATTTAAAATTGGAGGTTACAAAAGTAAGTGGGGAGGTTAAAATTTAAAATATTGACTTTCAAATGGATATTGAACAGGATGTACAATAGCCTCCAAACTCAATAGCAATTGATGATTATGGTGGTTACTGGTAAGTTGGAATGGTAGTTTTATAAATATTATTTTGGACCATTAAAAGACAAAAACTTCCAAATTAAAATGGCAAAATGGGATAGGGACATGCCATTATAATCCTTTGAATTCATATGGCAGTTTACGGGAATGAAATTGGTTTGTGAGATAATCAAACACTAAATGGTAGTTTTAAGAAAAAGGAAATGAAACTGATTGGCAAAGCAGTTAATGGATTTGGAATTTATTAATATGCAAAGTGGGGGTGGGGGGTGGGAGTGGGGGCTTATGGCCTTTTTGAAATGTTAGTTTTCTAACAATGAGTATGGACGTGCCTTTAGAAATTGTTGGTGGTTATGGTTTTGAAATGTTGATTTTCAACGGATGAACAGGGCACGTAACTTCCCAATGATCAAATGACAAAATTTTTATTTATATAAATATATATCTTTTGATAGTTAACAACAAATAAAATGGAAGTAGCATAACTTTTTTTTTCAGATGATATTTTTGAGAAATTCTAAAGGCCACTATTAGAAGACTCATAGGCTTTTCAAACCCCCCTGATTTTCACTTAAAAAATGTACTATAGCCCAAGTTATACCATTTTCAAATATGAGGACAGAATCTGAAATTTAACCTAGCATAAATTTAAACTTCATACATATTCAATCCAACACCTCTAAATTCTAGTTAACATGCATCATCTATGAAACTAAACAAAATAAACATTAAAACATTTCTAAAAATTGTCATCTAAGTATCCATAAAATGTTTACATAAATGGAAATGTTTACTAGAAATCGAAAGCATTAGAGATCGTCGAACACTTGCCACTATGCCAACCACTGTCATGCCTCGATTTTAACCTGTAAAATTATTTGTAGGGATGAGTACTATAAATAATACTTAGTAGGAAGCACTTAAGTAGATGATAAAAATATATATTTTCAGAAATGCAAACTTTATTCGATTGTATCACCGTCAATTTCAAGCGAATTGGTGATCAGTCAGCCCGCTTACTTTTAGGTTTTGATAACCCCATTTCATTTATCATAATCATCTCTTCATATCTTGTATAAACCACCAACCGATGATTCCATCATGAGAAACACAATAAGAAGTTTAACGCAAACGAAAACATATAAATCTTACATCACTTACAAAAGCGCCGAAACACCTCTACCTTAATGTTTGGAGTTTGAATATCCTTTCGTGTCCAAAGGAATAAACCGAAGCGTACTTCTTGCCTTTTCTTTAGAAATTCCAGATTTAAAGTACTTTATGTTGATGAAAGAAAAAAGGCGAAATAACTTTATGTAAGAGTATAATAGTTTGGGCGATAAAACATGGCTAAAGGAGTTGAAATTGAGAAGGCGGCTGAGCATGCCATTCCATTTACACTAGAATTTTGTGTCTGTGCATGAGAGAGAGATGGGATTATAATAAAACGTTACTTATGCGTGTGAGTTGGGGACTTTTAAAAGAAAATGGCTGTTTTAATTCAAATTCTAAATAATGTGGCGGTGGTAGATGTATTAAAAAAAATGGAGGTTACACTCGAGAAAATGGGGGTGGTGGTTATATTTAAAATTGGAGGTTACAAAATTAAGTGGGGAGGTTAAAATTTAAAATATTGACTTTCAAATGGATATTGAACAGGACGTACAGTAGCCTCCAAACTCAATAGCAATTGATGATTATGGTGGTTAATGGTAAGTTGAAATGGTAGTTTTATAAATAATATCTTGGATCATAAAAAAGACAAACTTCCAAATTCAAATGGCAAAATGGGATAGGAACGTGCCATTATAATCCTTTGAATTCATATGGCAATTTACGGGAATGAAATTGGTTTGTGAGATAATCAAACACTAAATGGTAGTTTTAAGAAAAAGGAAATGAAACTGATTGGCAAAGCAGTTAATGGATTTGGAATTTATTAATATGCAAAGTGGGGGTGGGGGGTGGGAGTGGGGGCTTATGGCCTTTTTGAAATGTTAGTTTTCTAACAATGAGTATGGACGTGCCTTTAGAAATTGTTGGTGGTTATGGTTTTGAAATGTTGATTTTCAACGGATGAACAGGGCACGTAACTTCCCAATGATCAAATGACAAAATTTTTATTTATATAAATATATATCTTTTGATAGTTAACAACAAATAAAATGGAAGTTTATTAAAATGGTAAGTTGGAGTATAAATGATGGATGATAAAACATGCAAGTAATATGTCCAATTTAAAAAATAATAATAATGATAAAATAGTTTACATAATGGAAACCGAAATGGTAGTATTAAAATAAGTGTGTCATAAGAAAAATAATGTAACCAAATTAACATAAAATTTTGTCGGTTAATAGATATTTTAACACCTTGTAAAATTTAAGAAAATCAAGTACGCGAAATTTTACTTTCGTGACCAAAGTTTAATTTGGACTATTAGGAAGTATCGTAACGACATAATAATATGACTCAAATTATATTTGAGTCCCATAAGAAAATTTTATTTTGGAACGAAACAAAATATTTTATTTTTGGTCTCTACATGTGGTGTTAAAAAATTATCAATGACTAATTTCTTTATTTTGCCATAATTTAAAAGGATCACTTGTATTGGAAGACAAAGAGGACAAATTAGATGAAGAAGACGATATTAAATTGAAGTTTGATAAAGAGTTAAATTAGATTTAAATTCCTATACTATTTATTTATTATTTTGTATTTAAATTTGAAACTTATTTTTTCATTAAAAACCTTGAAAAATGTATAACGTTCCTATAAATCTTTTTTAAATGTTTAGTAAGTATTTTTTTAATTATTAAATAATTTTTTGATTTATAAAAAATTAAAATAATATTAAAATAAAAAAACGTTTTTTTTATGCTTTTTCATGCCTAAGTCTTGCCTAAGCTCTCATTGCCGATAACTTGGCCTCAACGCATCGCCACGTATTAAACCTTTTAGAACACTGATTTTAACTCAATATATAAGATATTTAATTTAACTTTTTCTTTCTTCTATTTTTAACTATATAATCTTTAATAACATAATATTACACGTAAATCGAAAACTTCATATTCTTTTATCCCCATCCATTTTTCGAAAGAAAACTATTACCCTATTATATATCCAAATAAAGGGGGTCAAACGAAGGCTAAATCTTCTTTGATAGGGCCACCTAGGCCCAATTAGGTGCCCTGTTTGGACTGGGCCTACGTGGTCCTATCCATCCAGCATTCCTAGGGACGTTTAACGTAATACATTTTCAGTCTTTTATAAGTTATCTTATATATTCACATTACTTTAATTAAAGGAGATATTTTTTATAATGTATTGGAGGAAACTAGAAAATCTTAAGAACCTTGATATATTAATGAAGTGCACCATGACAATCAAGAATCTGAATTTGGTTGAGAAGATTGATAATCAAGTTATTAGTTGTAAAAAAAAAAAGTAAAAATTTTAAAAGATTTATACTAATTAGATAACATCCAGAGTTTTGAAAAGAATCTAAGGGTGTGTTGTCTTCGCGTTTTAATTTTATAGTTTTGAGTCTTGAATTCATCTTGAGTTTTGTATTTTGAGTATGTATTTTGAAATTGTTGAAAATACGTTCTGTTTGACATTTTGATAAATGTTCCTTAAAACAAAAAAAAAATGGAAAACGTGTTCTGAAATTCTTTGAAATTTTGGAAAATGTGTTTCCCACCAGGTCTACCACCATCAACCACCGTCGACAGAAACAACTACCAACACTACCATCGACCAAAATCAACACCATTGTCACCACCATCAACCATCAAAACCACTGCCACCACCAACCATCAACCACTACCACCACCCACACCACTCACCACTGCCAAAATCAACACCACCCACCACCACCATCAACCAATGCCACCACAAACAAACCATTGCAACCACCATCAACATCCATTGTCTCCCAAATCAAAAACAAAAAACCCCCCAAAAGAGAGAGAAGGCAGATTCTGGACAAATTTACAGTGTCAATCACCCATCGCGATGAACTGCAGCCTCTCTCTTCGATCGTCGGCAGAGACAGCCCCAAACCACAGTAGCGTCAGCTTCCTTGGGTCGCGACGCTGTGTTCATAGCAGCATCGCGTCACCACGCTGGTGCTGACACAGGCACATCTCCTTCGTCGCCGATTGAAGTGTGCGACCAAACATAACCCACGTCAATCACCCACAGCCGACATCCAGGAGAGAAGAAGGCAAAGAATGGATTCGAAAAAAGTGATGAAGATTTGGTTTTGTGTTTCAAAAGGAGAATGAAGATTTGGTTTTGAGTTTCAAAAGGCATGTCGCTTTTTTTAAAATTTTATGGAGTTTTGTATAGAAAACAGTCAAAACGACATTTTGGTCGTTTTTCGTTTTCTTCACAATTTTTTTTTTAATTTTTTTTTTTTGCGTTTTCAAAAATGGGTAAGAGAACACGTTTTCACTGTTTTGAAAAATCATAAACAGAAAACTGGCCGAAAACGGAAAAGAGAGCACACCCTAAATTATTACTAAGGTTCATAACATTCTTAGAAATCAAGTAAATGTTCATGAATAAAACAACACACGTAAAGATTTGATTAACGTACCACAACATCATCAAAATGTCTCCTAATTTTTCCTCAAAAGGGTTCTTAAAGATTAATTAATTAAGTGTTAAATAAAATTATATTTGATTCATTTACACGGTTAGAAATTTCGATGTAAACAGTCCTAGCTATCATCTCGTTCAACACGTCGACGTACAGTAGATTTAAGTTCTTACACACTCTAAAGACAATCATAAAACAATAGAATTTCGAAAAGTAAACTTAAAATGCAATATACAAAATATTATAAGTTCACCACCTATTTCATCTAATCACGGCATCAATGCATTAAATAAAGTACATACGACGATCTCAGAAAAGAATTCTGTCGCAGTTGTTTCTCACATTATAAATAATTAGGAAAAACTCTCCAAATTTATATGATAAATTTATAATTCATCCACGGAAAACATATCAATAGGCATTAAATAGAAAATTAATTAATTTATAAATGTTAAATTTTTCATGAACCTCGACTCGATTTGAAATCATTTGTGGCTAAAAAATATCAATGGGCATTAAATAATATTCTGTGTCATGTACATAGCATAATGTTTATCTCTTAATGGAATTTGAAGGCAAAAAATAAATCGTGCAAGTGTTAGAAGTATTTGTGTGTGTCGAATATCCTAGTTGTTCTTTCACATTTTATAACGTTATTAGCCGATTATTGTACTTTCCGCAATTATTAAAGAAAAAAACCTTGTGAAACGACGAAAATTAGCATATATAAGTTTGAATTTTTGTATATTCAGTCGTCTACTCCATCGATAAATAATGTCGTGCCGAACCAACAAATTACTATTGTAGTGACAATACTGATCTACTACGTATTTATATTAATATTATTCAAATGTAAAATCTCTAATTTAAATAAAATTACGTTTTAAAAGACTCTTTAAATTAATATTTTAATTTTCTATAATTAAATTTATTTAAAATATTTTAATTTTCAATGTAGAAAAATTAATAAAACAATCAATAGAAAATTTATTTAAAATAGAAGATAAAAAATAATAAAATTAAATATTAAATATAAAAAACTTGTTGAAAATACTCTAAAATTTCAACCCTCTAAATTCATAAAAATTCTCCACATAGTAGAATATGCACGTTAAAAATAAAAATTATCTCTAAGATACACTAAAAATATATTCAAATAAAACAAGTTTTATTCAACAAAACATAGAACATCACACTTCAAAAGTCAACCATTTCACCAACAACACAGTTATAAGATTCATACACCAATACATATGAACGCATACAAAATACGTTAGACTTCAAAACAATTTCTTTGTATTTTGAGTCTTCTAACCAGAAATCTCAATGGCTTTGACATCAGGCTTCTTCACCTCCACTTTGGGGACAGTTACAGTTAACACACCATTCTCCATGCTGGCCTTAACCTGATCCATTTTTGCATTCTCAGGCAGCCTGAAGCGGCGGAGGAATCGGCCAGAACTCCTCTCCATACGGTGCCAGGTATCATTCTTCTCCTCTTTCTCCCTGCTCCTCTCTCCACTAATTTGCAGTACATTACCTTCCTCAACCTCAACCTTTACTTCCTCTTTCTTCAGCCCCGGAAGATCCGCCTTAAAAACGTGGCCTTCCGGCGTCTCCTTCCAGTCAATCCGAGTGGCAGCGAACTGAGATGTCTCGTTGCAAAGGTCGGAACGAATCTGAGTGGAGAGTGCAGAATTAAACGGCCAGTCTTGAAAAGGGTCGAGAGAAAATGGATCCCATATGTTGCTTCCTCGGCCAAAAACACTTGGAATTAGCGACATGTTTAAGAAAAAATAAGTGAGATTTGGAGAACTTAGATGTAGATTGTAGATTGATCAAACTGTCAGTACGCTAAGAAGTAGATTGCTTGCTGGGAATCGTTGTGCAGCGGGAAATTGGAAGTGGAAGAATTTATAGGAGAGCATATGGTCGAATCTGCAAGTTACATGAAAAATATGGAGAGCTCCAGAGCATTCTTGGAGAAATATTCGTCGTCAAAAACTTTTCCACAAGAAGATATTCTAGAGTAGCCTAGAAATGTAATGTTACCAATTCTAGGTGGCCAAGTGTCCGAACTTTTCTCTCTTTTTTCCCTTCCATTTTTATGTTTGAGCCCGTGAGGCCTAAAAATCAATTAAAATTAATTTTTTTAACGTTTTTTCACTTTCAAAATTGTAATTTTTAAATTTTTTTCACAAATAGAATTCACTTTATTTCTAATGATCAAAAAATTAATTATCAAAATTTCTATCAAACAAACACTATGTTTGGTCCGCTAAAATATCAAATTAAAATTTAAATCAAAATAATTAATTAATTCTTGCAAATTAAATTTTGGATTTTAATTTAAATTAAGTCAAAAATTTATTTTAACTACATATTTTATAAAATTCACAACTTTTAAATCACACATTTGATTAACTTTCATCAAAATTTACGAAAATTTTGATTTTCAAAGGTTTTAACTCAACAGTTAAGGTATTTCAAGTTATTGTTTACTTTAAAGACAGAACATCAAATTCATCTACTCCCTTATTCTTTTCACTTGTATGCCCATTTAGGATCATATGTAAAGGGGGTAAAGAGAGAAGTCAATGGAGAACTATCAAAACCAATGACTTTTCTTTCTTCGTATTCTTAATTGTTGGTTATACCTCCCGTCGGCATTCATAAGAATAGGCTCTTATTATCGGCTATTTTTGGAGTGCCATTTGCGCTCTCCTAGGGTGCAATCGTGGGGAGTGTATTGTTACAATCCAAATAGACCTTATGCTATTTTTTTTCTAATTAATGTAAGGTATTGTTATAATATTGTCAAAAAGATATTGGCTTTTTTTTTTTTTAAAGAATAGATATCATAAAAAATGACTTTTTTTAACAATATGTGATTAAAAATTATGAATAAATTATATATCTTACGTGCAAAATAATTTCAAAATTATTACTTCAAAGAGATTTATGCTGTTTCCATGCCTCCGTGTCTTTACCGCAAGCAAAGAAATTGATGGAAAAACATTCATGTACTAGTTTTAAAGGATTTTATAAACCTATTATCAGAGGATTTACCGGGTGCTTCGCGTGACAAGTGGGTAAAATTTACAAGTGATTTAGTACCAGGAACGGGGCCAATTATCAAGACTCCCTACTAAATAACACCAAAGAAATTGTAGAAGTTGAAAATACAATTACAAAGATGAAAGATAGATCGATGATTTTGCGTATAAATGATTGAAGTTGAATTGTTTAAGAACAAATGACATATTTCGAGAATAGAAGATTTTTTTCAACAAATTGAAGGGAGCTAAGATATTTTATAAGAATGGCTCAAGGTCACGATATCATGAACCGAATGTTAACTCATGTGACATTCTAAAGATGGAATTTTGGAATTGCTATATGGGCACTATAAATTTCTAGTCAATTCATATTTATATCTTTTAGTGTTATTAATGTTTCAACAATTTCATGGATCTAATAATAGAGTTGTTCATCAATATCTGGATCAAATTATTATAGTATTCACTGGCGACGTTATGTTGTACTATAAGGATTAGTAGCAAGAAAAGCAACTCAAAATGGTGTAGGACGCATTGCACATAGAGAAGTTATATCCCAAATTCAAAAATGTGAATTTTTTGTTGATCGAATAGGTTTCCTCAACCATGTTATGGCTTACCATAGAATCAAAGTTGATTCAACTAATTTGGAGGCTGTAAACAAGTGGCCTAGACCATTGAACGTTAATGAAATTTGCCTCATTTTAGGACTAGCGGGCTATTATTAAAGATTCATAGATGTTTTCTCCAAGAAAGCTAGATCGATGACTCATTGATAAGAAAGGCATTAAGTTCTAGTAATAAAAATGTGAATATAGCTTCCAAGATTAGTCTAGTTATAGCAACAATCTTGACAGTACTGACTGGGGTTTATACTTTTTAAAATGGTGTACAACGACCTAATTTTCATCTTTATCTACTAGAATTTTTGAATTTACCAAACTTGTCACCTGATGCTACCAAAAATCGTACCTGTTAATTTCCCGATAGTCTTTCGGTACCTAAAACAAAAGTAACTAGGTATGTTCTCGTCGCCCCTCCAATGCTTAAGTCAGAAAAGGAATTATGTGCGTGAGGCTATAAATTGAGAATAATGAGAACGTACCTGAATAATATCCAAGATTGTTATTTATAGAGGTAGGTAGTGTACTCCTAGTAGGATTGTGCAAATTGGACGGTTTATCTAGTGGACTCCTGTTTGGGAAGAACGTCTTATTCGTAATAGAATTTTATGACCGGTGGTGTTAGAGTTGATAAAGAGTCCTTGGGGGTTTAGGTGTCTGTTTGTCGGCCATATACATATATCTCGAGGACCTCTCAATGAATACTGACCTGATGACATATTCTCGAGAAAGTAAGAAGTGAGTTTCCATGGTCGTGTGAGCAAGTCATCGAGGATTGCATCCTCAAGGATTAAAATAGTCATCGAGGACTACCATATCTCGAGGACCTCTTGGCAGAAAAGTGGGGTGGAACACGTAGGCAGTCCTCAAGGAATAGTTCTCGGGGTTTGCAATATTGGTACTATCACTGGCCCCCGTGCACCCCTCATAGAGTGCGAACTCTGGGATTGGGTGCACATGCTTACAAATACCTCGCCATAGGTCGGTCGTTGGGAAATATGGGCTGACGATAAAGGTCGGTATTGATATGACCATTGCAGAGAGTTGGCTTGGATGAGTGACATGTGTCTCCATGGACAGTCAGAGATGGCGACCTTTGGCCTCCTGTCTTTTTCACCTATAAATACTGTTGTTCACCCCCTCGTTTTTCACTTTTACCCACTATAAATCCAAACTCTGTGAGATCGAACTCGAGCTAAATACTTTGGAACTTCTCAAGTCGTCGGGTAACTCCAGGTAAGGCTTGAGACTCTTAAGTTAGGACTTAAGTTCTTTGAGTAATGTCAAGTAGTGAGGGTTGTGATCTATCTAGTAGCTCGAGTAGTAGCGAGGATGTAGGTACTTCGATAATACCAACGGCTATTTCCCTAGAGGCTACACCCGATGCTCAGGTTAATATGATCTTTGATTATCCCGACGAGCCCTGTAAGTTAAAAGAACATTTAGCTATTGCTGCGGCTAGGGAATATGGCCTTATGCCTATTTGTGACGTTAGATCCCCTAGCCCCGAGGATAGAATTGTTCGATCTTGACGAGGGGAGTTTGTCATTTTTAGGGAGACCCTTAAGGCCGGCTTTAGGTGGCCTCTTCATCACTTTTTTATTACTTTATTGGTCGAGCAGTCCATGTGCCTGGGGCAATTAGTGCCCAATGCCTGGAGAATGCTTGTGTATTTCTTTATAGCTTGTAGGTACTTAGATATCGAGCCAATGTTTACCTTTGACTGGTGTTTGAGCTTAAGAAACATCCTCAGTATACCTGTTTTGATTATCTCTCGATGATAGGAGGGTTTAAGGTCCCAAGGATGGCGAGTTCTCTAAGAGGGTGGAGGGAGGGGTGGTTTTATGTTATTGCTCAAGAACCCAACCCTCCTTTCTGGCCTGATTGGGGGATTCCCGAAGTGAAGAAGTTCTGTGGCGGCCAACTGTATCCAGATGTGTTAGAAGATCATAGGAGGATGCTGGTGGGGCGCAACCCCCTTTTCTCGACGATGTAGGAGATTGGGGAAGAGGTTATAGATCTAGCAGATACTAGAGGCGTCGAGGGTAGGGTTGTTCTTTTGTTTTTCCAAAACAGTTTGATCTAATGCTCGTTCTAAAGTGTGTGTTTTCTGTTCTTGCAGGTATGTCGTTTGATCCTCGAGTCCTCCACAATTTTGTTAACACAAGGGCTGATGCCCTTCCACAGGGCCAGCTTCCGGCAAAGAAAAAGAGTAAGAAGAGGCCTCGATGCTTACTCGAGCAAAGCATGAGAGTGCCTACCGAAACTTCTCGAGCAAAGCCTCAACCCTCGAGTCCCGTGCATTTGAGTCAAAGATCTCCTACTCCTTGAGTCGTTACTTCTTGACCTCCTTTCGAGGTAGTTGATCTCAAGGATGACACTGTTCCTTTGGTGAATTCCCTTATCTAGACTTCGAACGGTGCCACCTTGTTCCCGGTCTTGTTTCCAAATGCAAGGACGAGGTAAAGCTCGAGGACGGGATGAAGGTTCTCGAGCTCCTCACTATGAAGGTAATCCTCGAATATTTGATTTAAGCTTTCAGTTTCTTCCTCGAGATTAATACTCCTTCATTTCTCTTTTAGACGTTGAGTATAGCTCGAGGACTATCTCTTCAGGGAATTGAGGAGGCCAAGAGAGCGGCTGGGGTGGAGACCTCAATGGCTTCTAAGGACAGGAGGATCCTTGAGCTCGAGGCTTTGTTTAAAGAGTGTGATAACCTAAAGAGGGAGGCTACGAAGGCTCGAGACGACCTTGGTGTTGCAAAGGACGAGGATGAGGCCGAGGATGCGAGGTTCAAACTTCTGCAAAAGATAAAAGAGTTCAAGGGCAAGCTCGCGGAAGTTAAGGAGAAGGTCTGATGTGATACGGGTTTCGCCAAAATGAACCAAAGCATTGGGGTTTGATTGGAAGAAACCTAAACCAAGTTCGAGTCTTCGGGAAGCTAATACGGATGGCACAATTGATGGATCGAGGCATGGAGCATACTATGTTGAAGTCCATGAGCTAAGTGACAACTTTTGTGTTGGGGTCGAAGTCCGAAAGCCTATGAAACAACATGATTCAAGCAGCCGAAGAAGAGACCAAACTATAACTCCATGTGACCGCACCGTGTCGTAGGCATGCGGTTGCACAGGTGGCTAGCGAAACTCGAGAGGCGGCAACATCTTCAACCATGCGACCGCACCAAGTTCTACAGTGCGAAGACGTAAATTTTCAATTTTTACGAAATTTTAATTTGATTTAATTTCTTATTTTTGGCAAGTTTCATTATTTTAGGACTCTAGAATTTCGTGGTTTCCTAGTTTCCTCGAGTAGCATAAATTATTTTCTATCTTTCATTATTGAACAGACTTTGATTTGAGAATTAATTCAGAAATGCGATTTTTTCTTCGAGACTTTGAACTTA
Organism: Olea europaea var. sylvestris; assembly: GCF_002742605.1. Lineage (NCBI taxonomy): Eukaryota > Viridiplantae > Streptophyta > Magnoliopsida > Lamiales > Oleaceae > Olea > Olea europaea. The sequence goes on from NW_019267589.1 coordinate 71,070, forward strand.
TCAAGGGATCCAGTTGGGATTTCTTGTGGCATTCGCAACCTTGGGTGAGGTTATTAAATTATGTAATTAGGAGGTCTTGGATTTAATATATCGTTGGCTGCCTAATTCATTGTTTAGGAATTAAATCCGTAAATTTAGAATCAAATTGGCGTTCTTGGGATTGGTGTTACTCTCATGTGGGTTCGATAGTGTTCGTTGCTATCCAGGTTTGCATCAGGTGGCATCAGAGCTTAGGCTTCAAGTTCGAAGTTATATCTTTCAATTTGTGTTGAGTCAGTTTCGTTGTTTTCATTTCGTTCTTGTGTACTTCGTTAGAGTCTTATTTTAGATCCGTCAAAATACAAAAAATAAAAAATAAAAAAATTCAAAGTTGTTTTTCGGGTTCATCTAGAGTCCAAATTCAATTCCGTCTGTTATGTTAGTGTCCTAATCGTTTTCCCTTTGTAAGAGTCCACAAAAAAAAAAAAAAAAAAACTGTTCACGTCCGTACCATCGTCACTGTTTAGCTGTCAGAAAAATTTTTTTTAGTCCCTCCAAAAAATTTATTTATTGTCTTAGTCCTTTAACTTCCTGATTATTGAGTCTTGAACAATTAATTATTATTTCACGAGTTTAAAGCCACCTATTGTTCTTGAGAACACTAAACGGAGGCAATTGAGAGGTAAAAAGCTGAGTGGTGAGATTATTTGAGGAAAAAAAACTAAATTGATTGATTTCCGAGCGATATAAAAGTAAGGCATATAAAATTTAGTATTTAGGATGTCTTGCAGCGAAGGGTCAAACTGAAGTCGGGTTGGTGCTTGAACAAATATGCCAGAGGATGTGATGTGTAGGTTTGAGCGAATGTTGAAGGATATGGGTGATAGGATAGAAAAGATTGACACATCGGTTACCAATTTGCGTATGGAACAAACGGGTTGAGGTGCCTAATACTAGGAAACCGGGACGGCGGGAACCGAGGGTGGAATTTCATGATGAATTTGGTTATGGTGGTGATGTGGATGACATTGGGTTCAATGGAGTTGAATTGGGTGGAATGAGGAATAAAGGAGATAGGTTTGAACGTCGAGGTCGAAATAATTATGGAGATGACGTGGATGGAGGTATGGGCAACATCAAAATTTCCATTCCGCCATTTAAGGGTAGGAGTGACTTGAAGGCGTATCTAGAATGGGAGTAAAAGTTGGAGCTTATCTTTGTGTGTTATAATTATTCGGAGGAGAGAAAAATGAAGCTTGCAGTTTTGGAGTTCACTGATTACGCCATCACTTGGTGGGATCAGGCGATCACTTCAAGGCGAAAGAATGGGGAAAGACCAATCCGAACATGGGATGAGTTGAAGGCAGTTATGAGGAAGAGGTTTGTACTAGCCATTACCATTGGGAGCTTTATCAACGGTTGCAGGGGTTGTACCAAGGGTCAAGAAGTGTGGAGAATTACCACAAAGAAATGGAAATTTTAATTATTCGGGCTAATGTAGAGGAGGACCGGGAAGCCACCATGACACGTTTCTTGAATGGGATGAACCGGGACATTGCTAATGTGGTTGAGTTGCAACACTATGTAGAACTTGAAGACATGTTGCATGTGGCGATGAAAGTGGAGCGGCAATTGAAGAGGAAAGGTCCGGCTAGGACTCCATCGGGTCATAATTCATCTTGGAAGCCTAGAGGGGAAGAAGAAAGGGTTGATGAGGCTATGGCAAACAATAAAACCGGCACACCAAAGGCGAATAAAGAGGTTGTTGGAAATACTACAAACAAGATGGGTTCACAAAATACTAGGAGTCCGGACATTACGTGCTTCAAATGTTTAGGGAAGGGGTACATTGCATCTCAATGTCCAAATAAAAGAGCAATGATTTTGAGTGCCCACGGGGAAGTGGTTAGTGATAGCGATGGAGATGGGATGCCCGAGCTAGAGGATGTTAGTGGTGGTGAAGTGGTGGAGTATCTGGTAGATGGTGAAGCACTTGTGGTTATGCGCTCACTCAACACTCAAATCAAGGTGGAAGGAGATGAGCAACAACGGGAAAACATCTTCCATACTCGATGCCATGTTACAAACAAGGTATGTGTGTTAATAATTGATGGGTGATGTTGTACAAACGTTGCTAGTACTAGGTTGGTTGAAAAATTATGTTTAACTACAATTAAACACCCTAGGCCATACAAATTACAATGGTTAGATGACCGTGGAGAGGCTAAGGTGAATAAACAAGTAGTTGTTAATTTTTCTATTGGGAGTTATAAGGACGAGATGTTGTGTGATGTGGTGCCTATGGATGCGGGTCATATTTTGTTAGATAGGCCATGACAATATGATCGAAGGGTAAGGCATGATGGGTTTAAAAATTGGTATAGCTTTGAAATGGGTGGAAAATCTATTTTGCTTGTACCAATGACGCCGCAACAAGTGTATGATGATCAAGTGAGGTTGAGAGGTGAGAATGTGAGAAAAAATACAGATAAACAAAATGAGAGCTCGAGAGAAACTGAAGAGGTGGCTAGGAGTGATATAAATTGAGTGGGGCCACAAGAAAGAAAAGAACGAGCACTTAAGCGGAGAGAAAATTATGAAGCGAGTTTCTTCGTGAAAAAATGTGAGTCTGAGCGGGAGTTGGAGAAGTCTAACACATTCCTCCTTATTTTGTATAACTCTTTGATGCAGGACTATGAGACGTTGATGCATTCGGATTTTCGTAAAGGGATAACACCTTTTGAATATCCAATCGATGCATCGCATTTGGAGAGCATCATGAACTTCGACGATGAGACTATCTTTCATGGCATTACGGGGTTCAAAAATATCAATCAAGGAGTGGACAAGGGGCCAAGTATTTGAACCAGGTGCAGATTTGAGGTCGAATCCTCTCAAATAGGGAGGGGATCATGTGATACGGGTTTCACCAAAATGAACCAAAGCATTGGAGTTTGATTGGTAGAAACCTAAACCAAGTTCGATCTTCGGGAAGCTAATACGAGTGGCACAATTGATGGATCGAGGCACGGAGCATACTATGTTGAAGTCCATGAGCTAGTGACAACTTTCGTGTTGGGGTCGAAGTCCGGAAGCCTATGAAACAACGTGATTCAAGCAGCCGAAGAAAGGATCAATCCATAACTCCATGTGACCGCACCGTGTCGCAGGCATGCGGTCGCACAGGTGGCTATCAAAACTCGAGAGGCGGCAACATCTTCAACCATGCGACCGCACCAAGTTCTACCATGCGGTCGCATGGGCAAAACCGAAGACGCGAATTTCCAATTTTTGCGAGAATTTTAATTTGATTCAATTTCTTATTTTTGATAAGTTTCATTATTTTAGGACTCTAGAATTTCGTGGTTTCCTTGTTTCGTAGGGTAGTATAAATTATTTTCTATCTTTCATTATTGAACAGACTTTGATTTGAGAATTAATTCAGAGAGGCAATTTTCTTCCAAACCTTTGTTTTTCGGGACTTTGAACTTATCAAGGGATCCGGTTGGGATTTCTTGTGGCGTTCGGAACCTTGGGTGAGGTTCTTAAATTGTGTAATTAGGAGGTCTTCGATTTAATATATCGTTGGTTCCCTAATTTATCGTTTAGGAATTAAATCCGTAAACTTCGAATCAAATTGGCGTTCTTGGGATTGGTGTTACTCTCGTGTAGGTTCGATAGTGTTCGTTGCTATCTGGGTTCGCATCAAGGTCTGGTAGGAGTTCAAAACCTCCGAGGACCGTGACAAGACTAAGGATGAGTACGCGTTGGGGGCGTACTTCCACGCTCTCAAGGAGGCCCGGGCCTTCCTCCATGCGAATTTACTCGACGTCACCCCAGATGACCTAAAGACGGTGCCTTCTATCGCCGATACTCTAGAGCTCTTGGGGTCGGAGGATGGAGGAGCAGGTGGGGACGATGATGAGGAAGGCCTTGATGACGACGTGCAGAATGACATCCACAACCTCGACCCTCTCCTTGGTCATATAGGATAGTGTCCCCACCTCAATCTCTTATTTGTAATTTTGGACAAGTTTTTTGCTCGATGATTATAAAACATTTTTGCTAGTGAATGAACATCTCCTTCATGTATAATTTTGACGTACTCGAGGCCACACACATCTCGAGCACACTAAATTTATAAAAGATGTAATTTTGCATGTGATGTCCTCAGGTTATTATTCTCGAGCATCTAGTTTTTAGGCATTGCCTTTCCTATAATCTCGAGCATAAAAAATCTTTAACTCTTAGAGACATCCTCGAGCATATTAAATTTAAAAGGATATTATCTCGCAAGTGATGTCCTCGATATAACATCATCGAGCAATATTTTTAGTGTAAGAGTAGCCTAGTATAATGATTGATGACTCTTGTTCGTATTCGTCTCGAGGACTATTCAGGTTTGGGAACTATATTGGTGTTCCCTTTGTTGAGGCCTTGGAGGACGTATACCAAACACCACAAGGAATGGGACACCTGCAGTCACCATTAACCTGAGGAATGGTATCACTCATCGAGGACATTCGTCATTGTATGTCTCGAGCACGCTACTCGTGTATTTCGTTTTGAAGATTTAGGGGGAGCAATGCGACTGACCACATCCCAGGGGCATGCAAGGTGGCGCTGCATGTGATATCTTGACGACATGGAGCAAGATCATGTCACGAGGACTCCAGTGCTTGAGGACATAAAGTCAAACCGTATCTCGAGGACATGGGTTTAGGTGATATCTTGAGGACACTTAGTTGGACCACATCTCAAGGACTTTCAGTGAAAAACTCTCGAGGACACAGATTCAAATCATATCTCAAGGACACTGAGGATGTTAATTCTCGAGCCTTGTCAATCGAAGCCGTTTGTAGATCTAGGTGTTGATGTGTTCGGGCATATCGCGTTGCTCGGGATTTTCTCTTGGTGTTATTTTATGAATCAAAGCTTCTTATGGACAGGGCATGGCTTTGTACGCTTGCACAGGGCAAGGCTTTTTGTGCTTGCGTGGGGCAAGACTTTTAGTACTTGTATGGGGCACGGCTTTGTGTGCTTGCACGGGACAAGGCTTTTAGGTGCTTGAGCAGGACAAGGCTTTTTGTTGCTTACTCGGGGGCAACGCTTTTTGTGGCTTACTCGGGGGCAAGGCTATGTGTGCTTGCACGGGGCAAGGTTTTTAGTGCTTGCGCGGGGCAAGACTTTTAGATGCTTGCGCAGGATAAGGATTTTTATTGCTTGCTCGAGGCAAGACTTTTTGTTGCTTGCTCGGGGACAAGGCTTTGTATGCTTGCACGAGGCAAGGCTTTTAGTGCTTGCGCGGGGCAAGGCTTTTTTTTGTAATGTGATATATCATCGAATTTAACTTTAGCTGTAATATACTTTATAAATGAACTTAGCACGTAGGCTTGAAAAAAATAGTCTTGGCACGTAGGCTAGACAAATGATAAAAAATTGATTTGGCACGCAAACCTTATTAATGATAAAAATTGACTTGGCACGTAGGCGTTATTAATGATAAAGAATTGATTTGGCACGTAGGCCTTATTTCTGAAACATGGTGGAGTGAGTTACTTGTAATATACCTTTAAGTTTTTGGCATTCCATGGTCTTGGGAGTGGTCTTCCCGAAGTATCCTTCAAACTGTATGCACCTCCTAGGAGTTGTCGTATGACATCAAAGGGCTCTTTTCAAACTGGATCGAGTTTTTTCGGAGCATGACCAGCGGCTTTGGCCCTTCTTAACACCAAATCTCCAGCTCTGAATCTTCATGGCCTTACCTTTCTATTGAAATATTTTGCTGCTCTGTCTTGGTAAGAGGCCATTCTTAAGGCTGCCTGATCGCGAACTTCTTCCAAGAGGTCGAGATGTTCGGTGGTGCGCCCTGCTTCTTCGAGTTCAAGTCTTCTTTTACTGGGTAACCTTATTTCAATGGGAATGGTAGCTTCGATTCCGAAAGCTAACATGAAGGGGGTCTCCCCAGTGGCAGTCATGTGGGATGTTCTGTAAGTCCAAAGTATGGAGGGCAACTCGTCGGACCAGGCACCTCTTGCATCTCCAATCCTGGATCAGAGGTCTTGCAATATAATCGGATTGGTGACTTCGGCTAGACCATTACTTTGGGGATGAGAACTGATCTCAAATCTCTATAGAGGAGTTTTAACTGCTTTGAGCTGTTTAGGAGAGATCCCCATTTTAGTGAGAGCCTCCTGCGAAAGTATATTTGCTGCACTCCCATTATCAACTAGAATCCTCTTTACTTCGAAATTAGCCACAATTGCAAAGACGACCAAGTCATCGTCATGAGGATATGATACTCCTTCCAAATCTCTTGCTCCAAAGGTAATATCTTTGAGTTTATCATGGGATTTCTTTGAGGTATGAGCAGTTGGCGGGCATATTACTTTCGCCTACTACTGTGTCTCCTCAGATATTATGCCTCCAATGATGATAATAATGGTCCCGACAGTGGGTTGAGCATTTCTTCCGGCTCCAGGATCTTTCCGATTGTCACGGTCATTCCTCGGGCGTTTATTATAACCAATATAATTCCTTAACAGCCCTCTTTTAATAAGGGCTTCAATTTCCCGCTGCAAGGCTTGACAATCCTCCGTGGTATGCCCATGATATCAATGAAATTCACAATACTTGCTCCTATCTCTTGTGTTCGGGGACAACTTCATTCTCTAAGGTCACCTCAACTCTTTCATATCTTTGATCTCCATTAAGATATTTACCTTCGAGGTGTTCAACCGGGTGAGAGGCTCTGGTGGCCCTTCATTCTTGCCCTTTTCCCGAGGATGCTCTTGTCCAAAAATGAGATCATGTTGCTTCCTGCTCTCGTTCTTTTCATGGGAAGGACCAGATCTCCTTGGATTCAGCATTTCCTCCATATTAATGTATTTTTCAGCTCGGGGTGAGGAGCTCGATCACTGTTTGTGGTCGGGTCTTTGATAAGGACATCTTGAAGACTTCACACCTTATGGCGTATATGAGGGCAGAGACAGCCGCCGTAAGAAGAATATTTCAATTTGTTGAGCTGGGAATATGACAATATCTCTGGCGTGAATGGGGTCTTAGGGGTAAAACCCGTTGGCCCCCGAGTATTCCGTTGCAGGCCAGCTGTAATTCCTTCTTGAACGATTCGGGCAATCTCTCCAAAATTCATAGCAACCGACCTCGAGCCCTAGGCCATATTATAAATACCCGAGGTTCCTACTCCGCTAATTGCGGGGTTTGGTGGTCAGTCTTAAGCACCAGCCATAAAAGCACCATGCTCTGCCTACGTAGCTCTTCGAAGGCTTCAGTTGTGACGATTGCTTGTTAGGGTGCGGGCACTTCTGACGACTCTTCTTGAGGAGCCAGTTGATCTTCAGTAGGATGAGGGACGGAAGCGGATGAGCTTGCGGGAGGAAGACTTGATCGCGTGTTAACCATGACTTTTGGCAGCGTTTTCCACAGAAGGTGCCAATGATGCTACCAAAAATCGTACATGTTGATTTCCCGAACTTGAGGAGTTTGAATGAGCACAATCGTAGTTTTTCAGTACCTGAAACAAATACAACAAGATATGTTCTCGTCACCCCTCCGATACTTAAGTCAGAAAGGAAATTATGTGCATGAGGTATAAACTTAGAATAATGTGAATGTACCTGAATAATGTCCAAGATTGGTGTTTATAGAGGTAGGTAGTGTACTCCTAGTAGGATTGTGCCTGTTGGACGTATTTATCCAATAGAGTCCTGTTTGAGAAGAATGTCTTATTCGTAATAGAATTTTATGATAGGTGGTGTTAGAGTTGATAAAGAGTCCTCGGGGGTTTAGGTGTCTGTTCGTCAACCATATACATATATATCGAGGACCTCTCAATGAATACTTACCCGAGGACATATTCTCAAGAAAGTAAGAGGTGAGTTTCCATAGTCATGTGAGTAAGTCCTCGAGGATGCAATCCTCGAGGATTAAAATAGTCATCGAGGACTAACATATCTCGAGGACCTCTTGGCAGAAAAGTGGGGCGGAACACGTAGGCGGTCCTCGAGGAATAGTCCTCAGGGTTTGGAATATTGGTACTATCACCACCTAATGAACATGGCTAACTAATTGCTTTGAAGTAAAGCATATTTTGTCCAATTGAATTAAGGATAATTAGCACAAAATATTCACATTGTTTGCACTCCTTGTACAAATCATCCCTATCGTTTCAAACCTGACAATTGCACCTTCATTTCAATATTTTCTTGCGGAGTTGGACCTTTCCATCTCTTTTTGTCAATTCCTTCAATCAAATATGAATAATTGGTGCAAAACTTTGCATTCACTGCACAAAAAATCCATACCATTTATTTTCTCCATTAAAACATTGTAAAATCACCAATTCACCCTCCTCTTTAAATAAATAAAAAGAAAAGAGATAAATAACATAAAAAATAAATTACTGTCGATAGAGTTCCAACTTTTAAAAAAATTATAAACAAATCTCACGTAAAATAATTTAAAAAATACTCACAAAATAAAAAAATACTTCATCTTCCTATTAAACCCCACCTATCCTCCACCATCACCAAAATAAGTAAAAACTGTGTGAGAAGTGTAAAAAGTAGTAAGAAAAGAATTTAACTATTTTTCCGTAATTATGTTTCGTTTACAAATATCGTTTTGTTTTCAGCATAGTTACAATAATTTATTTTTATTTTTATTTATTTTAAAAAATGTAGCTATTTTTAGCAATTTATTGTTTCTATCTTATTGTTGCTAATTACACACTTCATTAACTTTTAAATTTTGCTCTAATTTTGTTCCAATTACCTTTGCCTCAGAATGATTTCTCTAAAAAAATCCAAAACTCTAGATAGGATATACTCCTTAAAAATAAAAATTATCTCGAGAGTACTACAAAAATATATACAAATAAAACAAGTTTTAGAAGCTGTTTGGCCCCCATTACGGGGAAAATTTAATGTATAGAATAGTGTTTTTTGAAAAATGAGTGGTTGAAAAAGAAAGAAAAATTTTCGATTTACGTGTAATATTATTTTATGGAAGATTGTGTGGTTAAAAATAGGAGAGAGAAAAATAGAATGTAATGTAATGAAAATCAAACAAGGGCTTATTCAACAAACATAGATAATTACACTTCAAAAGTCAACCATTTCACCCAAAAACACAGTTGTGAAATAACATGCACCAATTCATATGCACGCATACAAATACGTGAGCCTTCAAATCAATTTCTTGATGTTTATCGTCTTTAACCAGAAATCTCAATGGCTTTGACATCAGGCTTCTTCACCTCCTCTTTGGGCACAGTTACAGTTAGCACACCATTCTCCATGCTGGCCTTAACCTGATCCATTTTCGCATTCTCCGGCAGCCTGAACCGCCGGAGGAATTTGCCAGAACTCCTCTCCATACGGTGCCAGGTATCATTCTTCTCCTCTTTCTCCCTGCTCCTCTCGCCACTAATCTGCAGTATGTTACCTTCCTCAACCTCAACCTTTACTTCCTCTTTCTTCAGCCCCGGAAGGTCGGCCCTAAATACGTGGCCTTCCGGCGTCTCCTTCCAGTCAATCCTAGTGGCAGCAAACTGAGATGTCTCGTTGGAAAGGTCGGAACGAATCTGAGTGGACAGGGCAGAACTGAACGGCCAGTCTTGAAAGGGGTCGAGAGAAAATGGATCCCAGATATTGTTTCGTCGGCCAAAAACACTTGGAATTAGCGACATTTTTCCGAAAAATTAAATGGAAGATTTACATAATTTAGTTGTAGATTGTAGTGTGATCAAACTGTGAGAAAACTAAATATTGTTCGATGGAACTCGTCGTGATGTAGAAAATTGGAAGTGGAAGAATTTATAGGAGAGCATACGGTTGAATGTGCAAGTTACATGAAAAATATGGAGAGTTCGCGAGCATTCGGGGAGAAATATCCATCTTCAAAAACTTTTCCACAATAAGATATTCTAGAGCAGCCTAGAAATGTTTGTTTAATATTACCAATTTTAGGTGGACACGTGTCTTAACTCCACCCCCACCCGCCTTCTCATTTTTTAGGTTTTAGCCTTTGTTTGGTACGCTAAAACATCAAATTTAAATTTAAATCAAAATAAATAATTAATTCTAGCAAATTTGTCAGTGGAGATTTTAATTTAAATTTAAATTCACAATTAATTTTAACCACACATTTTATGTGATCCATAATTTTTAAACCATACATTTCATCAACTTTTATCAAAATTTATTAAAAATTTAATTTTTTTAATCCTCACCAGTTGCGTTAGCGTGGCGACCTGCTGACGTAAGGTCTCTTTGGATTACAATATCTTTTTGACAATATTACAACAATAGCTTACATTAATTAGAACAAACGAGTGTAAGGTCTCTTTGGATTGTAACAATAGACACGCAAGTGCACGTGCTTATTAATGTTTCAAGTAACTTTATGTGCTCGTATATTTACATACGTCCTAATCCATCATACACATAATAGAACATCCATTCTCAAGCTTTTACGTAAGTCTCGAAGTTATGAAAAATGACTTTTTTAAGCATGTGTGATTAAAAAGCGGGAAAAAAATATATCCCATGTGCAAAAGAATTTCAAAACTATTACTTCAAAGAGATTTTTGTTGTTTCCATGCCTAGTATCTTTACTACAAGCAAAGAAATTGATGGAAAAACATTCATGTACTAGTTTAAAGGATTTTGTAAACCCATTATCAGAGGATTTACCTGGTGCTTCGCGTGACAGTCGAGTAAATTTTACAATTGATTTAGTACCAGGAACGAGGCCAGTATACAACACTACCTGCCAAATAACACCAAAGAAATTGTAGGAGTTCAAAATACAATTACAAAAATGAAATATGGATCGATAATTTTGCGTATAAATGATTGGGAGTTGAATAGTTTAACCATTAAGAAAAAATAACATATTTCAAGAATAGAAGATTTTTTCGACAAGTTGAAGGGAGCTAAGATATCTTATAAGAATGGCTCAAGGTCACGATATCTTGAACTGAATGTTAACTCATGTGACATTCTAAAGATGGAATTCTGAAATTGCTATACGGGCACTATAAATTTCTGGTCAATTTATATTTATATCTTTTAGTGTAATTAATGTTTCGGCATTTTCTTGGATCTAATACTAGAGTTGTTCATCAATATCTAGATCAAATTATTATAGTATTCACTAGCGACATTATGTTGTAATCTATAGGATAATTGGTAGCAAGAGAAGCAACTCGAAATGGTGTAGTACACATTGCACATAGAGAAGTTATATCCCAAATTCAAGAAATGTGAATTTTTTCTTGATCGAATAGGTTTCCTCAATCATGTTATGACTTACTATAGAATCAAAGTTGAATCGACTAATTTGGAAGTTGTGAACAATTCTAGACCACTGAACGTTAACGAAGTTTGTGGCATTTTAGGATTGCCGGACTATTATCAAATATTAATAGATGTTTTCACTAAGATGGCTAGATCGATGACTCATTTGATAAGAAAGGCATTAAGTTCTAGTATATAAATGTGAATATAGCTCCCCAAGAGTTAAAAACAGTGTTTAGTTATAGCAACAAACTTTTTTTTTTTATTATTTTTTTTATTTTTAATGACGGGATAACCCACAACCGCTATCTTTCGGGGTGCGAACTGGGTAAAACCTCGGGCTGACACAATAGCCTGCAAACCATGCCAGCCAAATAAATCGTACTAGGCAAGCCCGGTACGACATGTTCAACTGAAAAAGTGTTGGTAGAGAAAATCGAACTCGTGATTAAAGGCCTTCGAGTTCACCTACTTCACCAACTCAGTCACCCCATGAGGGTCTAGTTATAGCACCAATCTTGACAATACTGGCTGAGGGTTTATAGTTTTTTGAAATGTTGTATAATGACCCAATTTTCATCTTTATCTACTACAATTTTTTAATTTATCAAATTTGCCACCTATAGAACATGGCTAACTAATTACTTTGAATTAAAGAATATTTTCTCCAATCGAATTAAGGGTAATTAGCAAAAAATGTCCACATGATTTGCACTCATTGTGCAAATCATCCCTATCATTTCAAATTTGACAATTGCACCCTTATTTCAACATTTTCTTGCGGAGTTTAACTTTTCTGTCTTTTTTTGTTAATTCCTTCTTTCAAATATAGATAATTAGTGCAAAATGTTCCAATCGCTCGTCTTAATTGTGCAAAACATCCCTATCACTAGCATTCATTGCACAAAAAGTCCTTACAATTTATTTTCTCCATTAACATATTGTGAAATCACTAATTTACTCTCATCTTTAAATACATAAATGGAAAAGAGATAAATAACATTAAAAATAAATAATTGTAGATAGAGTTCCAATTTTTTAAAAAATTATAAATGGGCCTCACATAAAATAACTTTAAAAAATACTCACAAAAGAAAAATATTTCATCTTTCTATTTAACCCCACCTACCCCTACGTCCATCCTCCACCCACCGCTATCACCAAAATAATTAAAAAGCGTATTACAAGTATAAAAAACAATAAGAAAAGAATTTAACTATTTTTCTATAATTATGTTTCGTATTCCAATATCTTTTTGTTTACAACATAGTTACAGAATTTTTATTTTTTTTTATTTTTTCATTTTTAAGAATTTAACTATTTTCAGTAATTTATTGTTTCTATCTTCTTGCTAATTGCACACACTACATTAATTTCTAAATTTTGCCCTGATTTTGTTCAAATTACTTTTGCCTTGCAAATGATTTCTGAAGAAAGTTCATTCAAGATCTTAATCCAAACCTCAATTCTAATTGTTCTAATTCAAACTCAGCTAAAAGAAAAATATTTTTTTAATATAATTAATATTATTTTAATTGGAATTCGTTTTCACTTTTTGAAAATCTTAGGACTTTGACTTCATTTATTTCTTTTCTATTTTTTTTTTATTCGAAGAAGAGGTAAATTAATTATTTTACGATACTTTAACGGTGAAAATAAACGATAGAGGCTTTTTACACATTAATGAAGGCAAACGATAAGAGCATTTTGCGTAATCAAAGCAAGTGATATGAGATTTTTGTACCAATTACCCATATTTGATGGAATGAGACAAAAAGGACCAATATGTGAGAGAATATTAAAATAAAAGTGTAAATATCAAATTTAAAATGATGGAGATGTTTGCTTACAGTCTAACGATTTTTTTACACTATTAATTTCAATTATTCACCCCACTTAAGTAAGTCCAAATGATACTAGAAGGATGCTAAATTTAATTAAGAAATTAAAATTAAAGTATTCAGCCTAAACGAGAAGCCTGGAATAGAAACTGCAATGTCTCCCAGGAAAAAAAAAAAAAGGATAAAAGATTTTTGTACATAATTTTTTATACATAAAAATATCAATTCTCTCACGTGCCGTGAGGTCCACTTGAATATTTTATTCGAGCGGCCCCACCTATGGGAGAGGATGAACACCCCTATGTACCAAAAATTATGTACCTCTAGCATTTATCGCAAAAAAATCGTAAATATACGACCTTGAAAGGAAAAAGGAAAAAAAAATCCCGATCCGAATCGTCCCGCCACGGCTAGTCAACTACAAAGGCATTTTTAGCTCAGCTTAGGCCCTGTTTGACACCTTTTAGTTTAATTTTTGCTACAGGATCATTTTCAACTACACATTCACACAATAAAATATTGTACACGTAAATCCATAACCTTTTTCATCATTTTCAATCACACATTCTCCAAAATAATACATTTTAAACTATGTTTTTAGAGTTTTAGGGCCACCGAACAAGGACTAGATGGAATGTGAAGAATACATTCTTTTGGAGACTTAAGCTGTCATTGAAATCGAATAATGCTGAGTGTATACTCTTTTTAATAGCTCATTCACAATCGTGAAGTCTGCAATTATTTTAATCGTGGACCCTGTTATGCCCCTAACCGAACCACTTCAGAACATCAGGCACACCACTCCCTGAAGTGCCACGTCTCCATCCGAAGTGGTTTGGAAGTGATCCGACGACCCTCAACTTCATGCGCTGCGGGGCGCAGGATAGATCCACTGAATCAACCGAAGTCTTCCCTAATGCCGAAGCGTTAGGCACTTCGAGGTGCTCATTTAACAGATCCCTCCGTCACCACTTTCAGAAAGATATCTATGTCAAGATCCTCTCTACCTCCAAGGATTAATTGATGTGACGTCTCCATAGATCTAGTTGATGTGACGTATCAACTTTATGTCAACTTGACTCAAAAGAATTAATTGTCCGCCCACTCTAGATGCGGCTGATTAACGCCTATGAGCAAACGTCTCACACTGTCAGATGCATATACGTGGTCAACATCCAACGGTGCTCCACGTCTATAAATACCCAAGGCTTGGCAAGGGGGAAAGGTAATGAAACTTTCACAACTTAGCTCTCCATACTAAGAAATAATTATATTCTCCTCCCCACTCTCCTGTACAATTTGAGCATTGTTCCAATCACATAAAACTGACTTGACCGTCGGAGTGTATGCGACCGTCATCACCCCCGTTGGTTTCGGCCGTATGTTTCTAACCGTGCGTTGTCGTGCCCAGGGAGGATTACGTGGAGTGGCTATTCGTTGGCCACGTTGATGGTCTAATTCGTGAGGCCAACAGATTGACGCCATCTGTGGGAAATTTCCAATCCAAAAGTTCCATATTTTCCGTCAGAAAAGCCATCGGGAAACCGTTAACTTATCTTGAAAAGGGTATGTTCTTGAAAAAGAACAAAGTCAACCTAGAATCTAAGTTCTTAACACCCTTGAAAAAGTAGTGGAGAAGATGAGTTCTAGTAATGAGGATGCAAATCTTGGGTTTAGAGATGCCTCTGAAGAAGAGGTGCTTCGTAACAATGTCACTCACCAGAGACCCCATCACCGGCATCACCGAGGTGAAAGAACAGCCATGCTAACTAAAGGAATGGCTAAAATAGCTGCAGGCATGAGATATATTGCAGCTCAGAATGTGGTGATGCGTAAATTTTTCATGTAGGCTCAAAGTCATCAGGGCTTCTAGATGCCCCAAGGATCTTACCCAGCTCAAGAAATTCCGTCATCTCATGGCCCAGGCCATTCGAGCCAACGTAGGGAACACCCCCTCGAAAGAGAAATGGGTGTAGATGTCACATCCTATGCACAGGGGAGCCAACCAGCAGAACCACAACTAGGAGAGAACTTTCCACCAGAATATGAACTAGAAAGGTCGATCAGTATCTTCGACCGAATAGGGCTGAACCCTAGTGATAGGGCTTGTTCCGTGCAAAAATCAGTTTGGCAAGAACAAGAAAAACAAGCACCTCCTCCAGCTAGAAATAGGCGGGAGAGAAATAACTTAGTCAATTGGGGTAGTTGAGGGGGAGCACCTCCACCTCCCCAGAACGTGCAAAATGATGAAGGCTCCAAGGGGCCATGTCGATCTTATGAAATTGATGATGATGATGACAACATCCCTTTCAAAAAGGAGATCCGGAGCTTCCCAATGCCTCAAAATTTCATGCCCCTTAAAATCCCAAAGTATGAGGAAAATAGGGACCCGGAAAAGCACCTCGCCAAATACATGACACAGATGAGCCTCAAATGAGCGTCACCCTCATTGAAATGCAGGGCCTTCCATCTAACCCTCGTCGGAGCCGCCAAAGTGTGGTACAGCAGACTGCCTCCCCTGAGCATTAGGAGTTGGCCAAATTTGAAGAAGACATTTTTGAACCAGCACCTCTCACGAAAAGAGGGAGAGGCCCCAGTGCAACGCCTGCAAGATATGAGGCAGGCCCCTGGAGAGATGCTGAAAAGCTACCTCGTCAGGTTTACTAAAGAAATCACATACTGCAAGCAAGTCACTAATAGAGAGGCCCTTTCAGCCTTAAAGGTGCCCTTAACATAAACACTTTGTTCTGGAGAGATGTACACTACAAGAATCCTACCTATGACGAATTGATAGAAATGATGAGAGTGGAGATTTTCAATGAAGAGATGATTGACCACCAAAATCGTGCAGCGTAGGGACTCCCTCCGCCTTAGAGGCAGGTAGGTCGAGGACCAGCAATGCATTTCATCACGCAGCAATGGACCCAAGCAGGACACACAATAGCTCCCACATCCGGACAAGCATTGGCTTCTGCCACGCTAAATGTAATGCTGGTATTGGCATATGAGAATGTCCCTATCGAGGCAGGACCATTTGAAGGCACAAACAACAATCGAAAGAAGAAGAAGGAGCGATCAAACAGACTCCTAAAAGGGGCAAGGTTTTGTACCTTTCACCAACTTCACGGACACGACACCAGCGAATGTAGGGATGCTCATCAATCCTCAAATTGGAGTAATCCACGCTCCTCAAGAAGGGGTGAATATCCACGCTGGTCCATATCCCCGAATAGGAAAGAAAGGCTGTATAGAGACCAATCACCCCGAAGGAAAGAATCCAGAGACAGAGGAGAATCTAGGCATAGGGATCAGGCCCCATCTAGAGACTAAGTCATCAGGGAACTTGATACAATCATTAGAGGGCCTCACATCGGAGGCAACACTATGAACGCCCAGAGGAACTACACAAGGGAAGCAAATGATCTACCAATGATTACTTAAATTGTCAATCAGACCCAAGACACTAACAGGATGGCCCCAATCACTTTCTCTCAAGAAGATGCACAAGGAGTTCATCACCCCCATTGTGATGTATTAGTGGTAAGAGCCATAGTAGCTCGAAACAGACTCAAGCGCATGCTCGTTGATAATAGCAACTCGGTGAATATGCTGTTCAGATCCACCTTTGACAAAATGTAGATAGAACATGGGTTGCTCTCCATGACCGACCCTCTATTTGGGTTGACCTGTCTTGAAAGATCTTTGGGCAGTCACCTCCATCCATTACTTGTGTATGAAGCTACCAACTAAGCATGGGATTGCTACAGTTCGAGGTGACCAGATGGGCTCAAGAGCATGTTACCTCAACTCTCTGTGAAAATTCGAGCCTCGCATTGTTAATGTCATTATAACAAAGGTTGCCAATGAAGCTGACGTGGACGTGGAAATGCTCGACGCTCCTGAACAAGGGCATACCTCCGAATAGGAAGAAGATGTCGACATGGCTGAGGCCCCTGAAGAAGGGCACCCTTTTAATGAGTTGGATCCTCGAATTATCGAGTCTGAACCAAATGTGACCCCAATGAAGAACTGGAAACTTTTTCCACCAACGCTGAGGACCCTACTCAGGTCTTGCGGATTGGAAAAGCACTATCCCCGAAGTGAAGGAAGAAATGATGAACTTCCTGAAAAGAAACCTGGATGTCTTCGCTTGGAAACACAAAGACATGGTAGGAATAGACCCTAAGGATCAGTTGTCATCATCTTAACACCAACTCCTCTTGTGTCCCCACATCGACAGAAAAGATGAGCCCTCAACTTCGAGCGATATGAGGCGCTCAAAGAAAAAGCTAACAAACTCAGTCGCAACGGCTTCATTAAAGAAGCCATCTATCCGAAGTGGATATCCAACCCGATTCTCGTGAAGAAACCTAGTGGAAAATGGAGGGTGTGTGTAGACTTCACAAATTTGACCAAGGCATGCCCTAATGACAGCTTCCCTCTCTCAAGGATAGACCAACTGGTGGACTCGACTATTGGACATGAGCTCTTGAGTTTCATGGATGCATACTCAGGGTACAACCAGATACCCATGTTTTGACCTGATGAGGAATCCACATCGTTCATCACAGACAGAGGATTGTATTGCTATAGGATGATGCCTTTCGGATTGAAAAATGCCAGAGCTACATATCAGAAGCTGGTCAACATGACGTTTGCCGAGCTCATTAGCAAAACCATGGAAGTCTACGTAGACGACATGCTAATTAAAAGTCTCCAGGCAAAAGAACACTCAAGTCACCTCGATCAGACTTTTCAGATTCTTAGAAAGTATACAATGAAATTGAACCCTCTCAAATGCACCTTCGGGGTAGCTTCGAGTCAATTTCTGGGATATATTGTAAACCAAAGAGGAATTGAGGTGAATCCGATAAAAATAAAGGCCTTACTAGAAATGACGTCACCTCAGAAGTCAAAGAAGGTCCAAAGCCTCAATGGTCGAATAGCCGCGCTCAGTCGCTTCATCTCCAGGGCCACTGACAAGAGCCTACCCTTCTTTAAAGTCTTGAAGTAAAGAAAGAAGTTTCAATGGACAGATAAGTGTGAAAAAGCCTTCCAAGCACTGAAAAAGCACTTAGGGAAGGCACCCCAACTATCTAAACCTGAACCACGAGAACCACTGCTGTTGTACTTAGTGGTATCAGACGAGGCTGTCAGCGCAGTCATTGTCAGAGAGGAAAATACGCATCAATTGTCAGTATACTATATTAGCAAGGCCCTACTCCAAGTAGAGACACGCTACCCAGATATGGAGAAGCATGCACTCTCCCTTGTTACAACATCAAGGAAGTTGAGGCTGTACTTTCGGGCTCATTCAATCGAAATTCTCACAAACTTCCCATTAAAACAAGCGTTGTAGAGAACAGAAGCTTCGAGTCGTCTGCTAAAATGGACAATCGAGCTCATGGAGTTCGACCTATTGTTCCGACCTCGAAATTCCATCAAGGACGAGGCCTTCGCAGATTTTGTGGCTGAGTTTGCCAAAGCCCCAGAAATGGAGGTGACAATGAAACCAGCCGATCCCTCAACATGGAATCTATTTGTGGACGGATCGTCAAGAGAGACTGGCTCTGGAGCAGGAGTCGTTTTGGAAAGCCCAGAGGGTCATAAGCTAAACTGTGCAGTCAGGTTCGGCTTCAAAGCCTCGAACAACAAGGCGAAATATGAGGCTCCTCTAGCAGGCCGTAGATTAGCGAAAGAAATGCAAGTTAAAAGGCTCATAACAAGCAGCGACTCGCAGCTTATGGTGAGTCAGGTCAATGAAAAGTTCGCAGCCAAAGACTGTGGCATGGCAGCGTATCTGAAATTGGTTCTGAACCTAGTCCCTCACTTTGAGAGATTTGAATTGATTCAAGTCCCACGCCTCGAAAATGGACACGCTGATGCCCTGTCCAAGTTGGCCAATAGCAGGGATTCAGAGCTGCTAAAGATTGTCCCAATTGAGTGCCTACTGAAGCTCTCCGTATTTGGAAGCGAAGAGGTACTATGGATTGAAGGCACCTCACTTTGGGTGCAACCCATCGTAGCCTATCTCAAAGATCAATAACTGCTAGCATCGAAAAGCGAGGCGAAGAAATTGAGAATGAGGGCTGCTCACTTCATTTTCCAGGATAATGTGCTCTACAAAAGGGGCTTCGCATCGCCACTTCTCTGATGGGTGGGAGAGGAAGAAGCCATGTATATACTTAGGGAAATCCATGAGGGAGTCTGAGGTAAGCACTCCAGAAGAATGGCTCTGGCACACAAAGTACTTCGACAAGGCTACTTCTGGCCAACCCTGAAAAAGGACTCTTGCCAGTTTGTTCAAAAATGTGACAAGTGTCAGCGCTTCTCAAACATTCAAATGCAACCTTCTCAAAGCCTCTTCGTGGTCACCAGCCCATAGCCATTTGCCAAGTAGGGCATCGACTTCATTGGCCCTCTCCCCAAAGGAAGAGAAAGCACAACTTTTGCCATTGACTACTTCACCAAGTGGTTTGAGGCTGATCCTCTAGCCAAGATCATCGAGGCGAATGCTACAAAATTCATCTGGAAAAACATCATTTGCAAGTTCGTCATTCCCCACTTTTTAGTGTCTGACAACGAAAGATAATTTGACAACAAGAAGATGTGAGACTTATGTGACGAGCTGAGGATAAGGAAAGATTTCTCAACGCCTCATCACCCCAAGCGAATGGGCAAGTTGAGGTAGTGAACAAAACTATCAAACATACCCTTAAAAGGAAGCTTGATGCCTCGAAAGGGGCATGGGTCGATGAGCTTTCCCTTGTCCTCTGGGCCATCTGAACAACTAGCCGAACTACAACAGGGAAAACACTCTTCTCCTTGACCTTCGGAGCCGAAGCCATGAGTCCGGTCGAGGTAGGAGTCCTCTCTCATCATCGGATACACTTCAATGAGATCGACAATGACTAAACTCGATTGTACAAACTCCACCTCCTTGAAGAAAGGAGGGATTCTTCCCGAATAAAATTGGCTAAGTATCAAAGAAAGATGACCCACTATTAAAACTCCAAGGTCAGAAATCGAACTCTTCGCTTGAGGGACCTCGTCCTCAGAAGGGTCTTCCAATCGTCGAAGCCAATTGAGTCCGGAGTGTTTAGACCGAACTGGGAAGATCCTTATCACATCCACAAGGAGTCCCGACCCGGTACTTATGAAATCAAAGACATGGCAAGGAAGGTGCTGCCTCATCAGTGGAACATTGAACACTTGATGAAGTACTATCAGTGATAAGTGTAGGTTTTGATCCGATCTCCATGTCAGTAATAAGTGTATGTTCTGATTCGATTTCCATTTTGTCCACAGCCCATTGTAACATTCCTATCTTACTAAGTGTTGAAACTGGCTTAGGGAAAGATAATGTTGTAAATTTTAAGTTATAATACCTCAGTTCTCCATTATGTTATATGGGTTAATCAATTGGTGCCTCAATTCTTCAATATTTTATATGGGTTAATTTTTCTGTCATCGATTGGTTATTATTGGTAAGTGATGCTTAATATTTACTTAAGTATCATTTACTCATCAAGATACAAACAATTCAACATACAAGTAAAGGGATGAAGCAACAACACTTGAAAAAATTTTAATTTCATTAACATCAAAGTAAAATACAAAATGTGGGCCGAAGCCATTACAAAACATTCTTATTCTACTCTAGGGACATCTTCAGCTCTGGCCTCCGGCTAAACCTCTTGGGGGGCTTTAGTAGCTTCCTTGACGGCTGTGTCAGGTCGACCTTCAGTAGGCCCACCAAACTCCATTTTCAGGAAAATTAGATCCAGAGTTGGGTGGACCTCCCTTAGGCGATCCAACATTGCCTGGAAATTCTATGAGGCCCAGAAGTTGGCAAAGTCGTCGTACAGTGGATGTTTTTCGAAGTGATCGATGAAGTTTTGCACTGCTGACTCCCCCGACGCCTTCACCTCGACCTTCAGAGATTCGATCTCTTCATTCTAAGCCTCTACACATTGCCTCAGCTCGGCCTTCTCTTTGCTGGAGGCCTCCAGAGCCTCAGTGGCGAGTCGATGGTGCTCATTGGCACGATCGATTTTCCTTGTCATAGTAGCCATCTGACACTCCACTTCATAGAGCTCCTTCTTCAGCCTCTCTATTTCCCCATTGGCTTTGACCAGCCCAAATTCAGCCTTTTGCTGCGCCTTTTTCACCTCCGAGGCCTTTGCTTGGGCTGCCCGCACTGCATCGCCTCCTCCAGGCGCTTGGCCAAGTCCTCCATCTTGGCATTGAGGTCCTTTACCAAACCCTCGAGCTGGACACTTGTGCTAAGAGCCCGGGCAATGCACGAACTGTTAGCTGCAACAAAGTCCTCTACAGGTAGAACACGGTGTAGTCCCTCCACTCCTTGATTCCATATTTGTCGTGGACCACCGCTATTGCAGTTGTCTTTGAAGGCAGGGCCTTCAGCACCTCCTTTACTAACTCCTCAGTGTTGACGCCCAAAAAATTGGCCTCCTTTGCAGGGCGAGCCCTCTTTCTCCTTTGCTACCTCGGCACTTAAGAAATTGGCACTGTAGGAAGTGGAGCTTTAGTCGGAGCAGCAGCAGCAACAACTGGGGAAGCCTCGGAAGGGGGAACAGTCTTCTCCTGGATGACTACCCTAATAGGTATCGTGGTATGCTTCAGAACCGGAGGCCTCGCCACGGTTGGCCCCTTCGAGGAGCCAGCAACTCTTTTCCACTTTTTCAGCAAGTTTACCTTAGGGTCTTATGCTTCCTCCTCCTTCGCTGATGGCTGAAGCGTCTTGCTTGCAGTCACCAGCTCCTCGGCCTGCTTCTTATGGCAGAGGAGGAGGTCTTCAAGGCCCTTGCCCCAACCATCATCTTTTGGATGGTCTTAAAATCAGGCCTCAAGGGCCTCTTCTTGTTGAAATCATTTGCAGAGAAACAAGAAAATTGGTACAAGTATACAAAGTTTGGAAACCTACTACAATAAAGCCACTTCTGATATTTACCTTGAGAGGCCATTAGATCGTGCGTAACGAAGTGTTTGTTATTCTTAATTAGCTTGTGATAAGATCTTCTCTTCAATGGGAGCTGATAAACAATGCAAATTATATCAAATTCCTCAGTGGATATCTCACACTGAGGAATAGTGCTTGCAAACAACAAACAAAGGTCAAGAACCGAACAGAAACTCAAAACAAATTTAAACACAAGGCGTCATCACTCACTAAGTGATGAATACTTAGTTGGGACTATGAGAGGCGCCAGGGGGTCCCCTCCATTGTGTCCCACCTTTCTGACGCCCAGCACCATGATATCTTCCAATCCTTTATTGAGCTCGACAGGTTTAGAACGAAGGGAGTATGAGCCCCCCAGGAGGTTGGGTAATACCATCCCTTAGTCTTGTCCTCCCCAACTGCCACTTTGGGATGTATAGGGTCTGGAAGACTGAAAATGGCATCTCTACCCCAAGAGACGCCTCCTTCCACAACATCTAGGAGCCCACCATCTGGCTCTAGGAGTTCGGGTTTAATTGGGTCGGAGCTAGCCCATATGACCTAAGGACATACCTGAAGAAAGGATGGATAGGCAGCCTAAGTCCAGCCCTAAAAGTACCTCGCTCACAGCCACATACCCCGGCGTAGGGTAACAGGCTCGTTCATTAAGCTCCGGCAATATAAGATCTATGCTATCAGGGATCCTATATTCTGCCCTAAATCTATCTAGGTTGGCCTCTCTCAACTTTGATGGATAGTCAGAAGCCCCCCAATGTTCTGATGTGTTTACCGACTATCAGGCCTACGCCAAATGTTTTTCCCCTAATATAGCCTTGGATACCTCACTGGACGTAGTCAAAATAGGCTTATCCACCAGAACTATACCCAGTTCCCTCCCCGAAGCATCACTACCCTCAGAAGCCATCTTCAAAATTGAAAAAACTTGAAAAACTAGCAAGATACTTACTGAAACGAACGGATTCGGGTTTTCTACTATCGAAATAAAAGAAAGGGCCCTCTAAAACTCGTCGAAAAGCAGAAATGTCGTCGAAAAATGCTTGAAGATCGCCAAAAATTGCAGAGAATTTTGAGAGCAGAGAGAGTTTGATTTCGTAAAAGTGAAAGCCTCTCAGAACGCTCAAGCCCCCCCCTTTTATAGAACACTCTAGATGATCTCCACCGTTAAATTCAAATACTATCAATCTAGGCTGTCCATCGCATTACAAATCTAGGCCGTTAAAATGAAACGTCAGATCTGATCTATATCTAAGATCTAGTTGTGGCCCTCACGCACACATAAAACGTGTCGCCTTGATCCCCATCAGTCGTCTACAATAAGTAACCACAACAGTCTTTTTTGGGAATGGGCATCGTATTCAACTGTCGCCTTGAAAATACGCGACAGCTGTCAAATCATCTAACGTCAGAAATGGTCGCCTCAAATGAGCTCTTCACCCAGCTTTACAAAGCTTCGAAGCACCTGATGCGAAGTCCCTTGTAGGTCATCACTTCGATCGCTACGTTCCTTCCTAAACTTTTCAAAACTTTAACCATCTCCCAACATGTCGTCCCATGTGGATCAGCGCACCGGTGGCAGATGAACTCTTCACCAAACTTTACAAAGTTTCGACGTACCTGACGTGAAGTCCCCTGTGGGTCATCACTTCGGTCGCCGCATTCCCTCCTAAGCTTTACAAAGCTTTAGCCATCTCCTAATACGTCGTCCCTTGTGGGTTAACGCATTGGTGGTAGATGAGCTCTTTACCCAACTTTACAAAGTTTCGACAAACCTGACGCGGAGTCCCATGTGCGTCATCGTCTCGATCGTTGCATTCCCTCTTAAGCTTTACAAAACTTTAACCATCTCCCAACACGTCGTCCCCCTATGGGTCAGCGCCCCGGAAGCAGATGAACTCCTCCCCCCAACAAAATCACAACCCACAACGCCTCGGTTATCACTAAGCCTAAGCTAGCAGGTGTTCGGAACATCTGCTGGATGCGCCCTTTCACATCAGGACTTCATCGAAATTGCAGTCCCTACTCTAAGCCCAACATATACAATCGGGAAAACAAGTCCACCAATGATATGAATATTCATGCCTGAACTTGGGGGAACCACTGTTACGCCCCTAACTAAACCACTTTGCAACATCAGGCACACCACTCCCCGAAGTGCCACGTCTTCATCCGAAGTGGTTTCGAAGTGATCCGACAACCCCCAACTTCATGAGCTGCGAGGCGCAGGGTAGATTCATTGAATCAGCCGAAGTGCCCCCTAAGTCAAAGCGTTAGGCACTCCGAGGTGCTCTTTTAACAGATCTCTCCGCCTCTACTTTCAGAAAGATATCTGTGTCAGGATCTTTTCTGCCTCCAAAGATTAATTAATGTGACGTCTCCATAGGTTTAGTTGATGTGACGTATCAACTTTATGTCAATTCGACTCAGAAGAATTAATTACCCCCACTCTAGACGCGGCTGATTGATACCTATGAGAGGACGTCTCACACCGTCAGATGCATACACGTGTTCCTCATCTAACGGTGCTCCATGTCTATAAATACCCAATGCTTGGTAAGGGGGAAAGGTAATGAAACTCTCACAACTTAGCTCTCCATATTAAGAAAAATATATATTCTCGTCCACAGTCTCTTGCACAATATGAGCACTGTTTCGATCACCTAACACTGACTTGACCGTTGGAATGTATGCGGCCGCCACCACCCCCACTGGTTTTGCCCGTGTATTTTTGACCGCACGTTGTCGTACACAGGGATGCTTAGGTGAAGTGACTATTTGTTGGCCATGTAGAGGATTCAATTCGTTAGGTCAACAAACCTCATCTCTTATATGTGATAAAATTGTACCCATGATATCAAAATTATTACACTTGTTGCATCATTTCTATGGAATAATGCTGAGTGTACGGCATTTTGATAGCCCACTCACAATCGTGGGTCACAATTATTTTAATCGTGAACCTTATATATTAATGAAATGGACAGTGACAATCAAGAATCTGAATTTGGTTGAGGAGATTGATAATCAAGTTATTAGTTGTAAAAAAAAAATTAAAAAAGTGAAAAAATTTGATAGTGATTGGATAATATATCGTAACCTAAATTGCTACTAACTTCTTGACTTTCTTATAAATCAAGTAAATGGACGTGAATAAGACAACACACGTTAAGATTTGATTAACGCACCACAATATCATCAAATATCCCCTAATTTTTCCTTAAAAGGGTTCTTAAAGATTAATTAATTAAGTTTTAAATAAAAGCACATTTGATTCATTTACATTACGGGTTTGAAATTTCAAATGTAAACAGTTCTGGCTATCATCTCGTTCGACACATGGAGGTACAAAAGTAGATTTTTAAAAATTCTCACACGCTCCATAGTAGGAATGATAATCGGACTCGTCGATTCGGATAGTTCGTGAGTCTGCTCGAAAAAAGTTCGAGCCCGCCCGACTCGAGACTCAGAAGAACCGAGCCAAGGCTCGGGTCGAGCCTCATTTAGGGGTGCTGGGCAAAACTTGAACCGACTCATGTGGCTCGCTGATTTGAGTTTACAAGCCTATATTTATATTAAAAAAAAAAACCATACAAAAAAAAATAAAAATTTAAAGGTTGCGTGCTGCTGCCTATTTTTGACAGGTGGTTGCTGCCATGTTTATATTAAAAAAAAAAAAAAAAAATCAGCAAAACACTAGCTCAGCCCGGCACTACTCGGAAAGGCCCAAGCCAAAAGCTCGATCATTCTACTCAAACCGAACCCGAGTTTAAAATTTCAACTCGACTCGTTGACATCCCTACTCCATAGACAATCATAAAAACAACATAAATTCAAAAAGTAAACTTAAATTGCAATATACAAAAATTAAAAGTTCAAATTCATCAAATCACGACATCAATGTATTAAGGGAAAATTAGGCTCAATACGCTGGAAACGAGAAAAATTAGATTAATGCATTAAAATGAATTAAACCTCACATAAACCGTAATTAATACGTCCTTACTAAAATCTCCAAACCTCAAAATATACGAAGAGTTCTGCCGCAGTTGGAATTCACATTATAAATAATTACAAAAAATTTTGCAAATTTATATGATAAATTAATAATTCATCCACGGAAAACACATCAATAGGCATTAAATAGAAAATTAATTAATTTATACATGTTAAATTTTCTTGAACCTCGAATCGATTTGAAATCATTAGTGACTAAAAAAATATCAATGGGCATTAAATAATATTCTCGTCATGTGCTAAAAAATTTAAGGAATATTAAAAATTATAAAGTGTTATATGTTTATTCTAGTGCTGGATAATAAAAATAATGACGCCAACAGATAAATATAATTTGCATAATGTTTATATTGTTACTAATATCTCTTTTAATGGAATTTGAACACACAGTTAAACATTCCAGGGTTAGAAGTATTCGAGTCTGTTCATTCACATTTTATGATACTATGAGTCTATGATTGTACTTTCTGCCATTATTAAGCGAGGTATTATTATTTGTGAATAATATATTATGAAATATTGATTGATATTAAAATATGTGATTAAAAAAAAAAGAAACTTTTTTTATTTATGTATAATATTATTTTAATGAAAATTGTATAGATAAAAATAAACACTATAAAAAATATAATGTAATAAAATGATAAACAAACAAAAATCAAAGGCCAAACACCTTGTGACATGACCAAAATTAGCAACATAAGCCCCTCGGAACACATCCAAATTGGCGAAACAATCACATTGGGGGCTCTGGAACCAAGCGTGAGGAATTCGATTCCTGAAAAGCACAACTTGAAAGTCAAGATTTATCTTAAGAGCAAGTTGCTGTAAGACAGTGAAGAGGCACCCTTTGAAGAAGGAGTAAAAGCCGTGTGGAAACTGAGAACCAACAAAGACACATCCCGCGATTTACCTCCCTAATCTGTTGAAGAGTCGGAGGTTCAAAAACGAGGATATAATCTAGCGCAAGTCGGGACATCTCGCTAAAAAAAAAAAAAAAAAAATATCAACACAAGTTCGAATTTTTATACATTCACTCTTCTACTCCATATGCATAACGTAGTGCCAAATCAACTAGTTACTATTGCAGTGACAGTAAGCTTTGCTTGATCTGTTAACTAATTATATTTAGAATACTTTTAACAAATTCATCTCTATAAAATTTATTCAAAGTATATCAAATTATCAATTTTCAATATGAAAACAATCAAAATGAATTTAACTAACATAAAAGATTAAAAAATAATAAATACTTTTATATTAATAAAATCAAATTTTGAATATAAAAAACTTGTTAAATTATTTTAAAAATTGAACTCTATAAATTTATAAAAACCCTTCAAATAATAAAATATGCCCTTTCAAAATAAGAAATTAACTCAAAGATACTCTGAAAATATATTCAAATAAAGCAAGTTTTATTCAACAAAACATAGACCATCACACTTCAAAAGTCAACCATTTCACCCGATAACACAGTTAAAAGATAACATACACCGATTCATAAGTACGCATACACAATACGTAAGACTTCAAAACAGTTTCTTGGTGTTTATCGTCTTCAACCAGAAATCTCAATGGCTTTGACATCAGGCTTCTTCACCTCCCCTTTGGGAACAGTTACAGTTAGGACACCATTCTCCATGCTTGCCTTGACCTGATCCATTTTCGCATTCTCCGGCAGCCTGAACCGGCGGAAGAATCTGCCAGAACTCCTCTCCATACGGTGCCAAGTATCATTCTTCTCCTCTTTCTCCCTGCTCCTTTCTCCACTAATCTGCAGTACGTTACCTTCCTCAACTTCGACCTTCACCTCCTCTTTCTTCAGCCCTGGAAGGTCCGCCTTAAACACGTGGCCTTCCGGTGTTTCCTTCCAGTCAATCCGAGTGGCAGCAAACTGAGATGTCTCATTGGAAAGGTCGGAACGAATCTGTGTGGAAAGCACGGAATTAAACGGCCAGTCTTGAAAGGGATCGAGAGAAAATGGATCCCAGATGTCGTTTCGCCGGCCAAAAACACTTGGAATTAGCGACATTTTCTGCCAAAAAAGTGGAAGATTTGGAGAATTTAGTTGTAGATTGGAATGTGATCAAACTCTCACAGAGTAGGAAGAATATTGCTTGCTGGATTTCGTCTTGCTGTGGAAGTTGGAAAGTGGAAGAATTTATAAGAGCGCATAGGCTTGAATGTGCAAGTTACATGAAGAATTTGGAGAGTTCCCGAGCATTCTTGGAGAACTTTTCCAGAATAAAATATTCTTGAATCTAGAGTAGCCTAGAAATGTCTATGTTACCAATTGTAGATGGACACGTGTTTCTTAACTTTTCTTCCTTCCGTTTTTTCATCATTATGTCTAGGGTAGACATTGATTGAATTAGATCTTTTTTTCCTAACCCAACATGATTGATTTGATCTAAAATTAATTCAACTCGATTCAATTAATGGTTTAATCCCAACACAACCCAACTCAATCAAGTTTGGGTTGGGTTGGCCGATTTAGGTTTCGAGCCAATTAAATTTTGATCCGATCAATTTTTTGTTGAATTTAGATAATTTTTTTAAAGTTTGAAATTACTTGAAAATATCTTTTTTTTAAATACTTATATAAGAAATTTTTTTTGAAAAATAATGTAAAAATATGTTTAAAATTTATGAAGTCCTTTTTTTTTTTTTTTTTTTGAGATTTATTCATTTCATCACCATATTTTTAATTTTTACTTGATTGTCAAATAACATTTCATTTGTACATAGTGTTTATGTGAATCAATCTATGTAAAGAAAATAAACGTTCATATGTTATAAGTCATTCTCATATTTTTGCCATTTTATTTATTTAGGTTTTTTTAATTTTTTTTATTTTATCTTAGACATTAATTTCTTAATTCATTAGGTGGGATGGATTTTAAATCATAACTCGAAACGCAACCCAATCCAACTCAACCTCGAATATAAATTTTCAACTCAGCTCAACTCAACGTAATTGAACTTAAAAAGCTCAACACAAACCGATCGGGTTATTTTGGGTTGCTTGGGTTGAACGGTGTGGATTGAGGTTTACTCAACCCTAAATTTATACCTTGTTTAATATCTTTTTTTTTTTCAAAATATATTTTTCTCTTTTTTCTTTTCAATCACACATTCTTCTATAAATTAATATTACACACAACCAAAAAAAATTCCTTCATTTTTAACGATAATATGTTGATCTACAATTTCAAAATGCATTCTCTACAAAAATGGGGCTTAAATTTAACCTATGTTTGGTACCTCTAAAATATTTTATTAAAATTTAAGTTAAAATCAATAATTAATTTTAATCACACATTCCATCAACTTTTAGCAATAACTACTAAAAATTGACTCAATATATTTTTAGTCTACTATATTTTATCTTATGAATTTAAATTACTTTCATTAAAAGAAATACTAGTAATGTATTCAAGAAAATTAGAAAATATTAAGAACCTTGAAAAATTAATAGGGATGTCAAACAGGTCGAACGGCTCGTTGGCTTGACCATTCGGCTCGTAAAAATACGGCTCATGGGCAGCTCAGGCTCCTCAAATGACGTGCTCGAGTCAAGCGGGTCGACCCGTTTAGCAAGCCAAACATGCTCGACTCGTGCCACGGGCCACTAGCACGAGCCTGGCTTGTAGCTTGTCTCAAGTGAGCCCACGAGCCTGAGCTAGGGCTCAGTCACTGAATTTTGAAGAGTGGTCGGAATGGTAACTTAATTTTTTCTTGTATAAATACCCTTGTCCGTTTCCTTTTTTTTTATACGACAATACAGCATTCCAAGTTTCCAACAACTCTCTCTTACACCCTCTTTCACAATTCTACATTCATTTTTACAATTTTATCTTCAATTTCAATTATTCTATATCAATTCATTCAATTATCACACTAAATTTATTATTACAAATTCTCAATCTTGCACACATCAATTTTCTTTCCATATTCTTTACTTAGTTAAGTCTTAGTACTTACTATGTCGTCTATACATTTTAATTTAATCACAATTTACAAATGAATCTATACTTATTTGTTTAGGGCTTGTTTCGGTGTCGGAGGCGAATTACCTATGGCGCTGCAAAATCAATTTTGGAATGAAATTTTCGATCTAAATGAAATACCCACTCCCAAAGATATTCCAAATTTGACTATTCATGAAAGCAATAATCCAATTGATTTAGATGATAATGATGTTCTCTATGCGAAACAGGAGGAGGAACCTGAATTAGATATTCCCGATGCAAGAAGGAAGTGGAATGGGAAAAAACAAGTAAAATGTTGGGATCACTTTAAATTGATTTCAACAGGTCGTGTGGTCGATGGAGTCGCAGAGTCTGAAGCAGCATACAAATATTGTCGAGAACGATTAACATAGCAAAACGGTATTGATACCACCCAACTCAATCGTCAATACAAAGCATGCGAGGCCAAATATGGAATTCTTGAAGCTGGTCAAATACAACTGCAATTTGGTAGTCCATGTGCCGTTCTACGATTTCGCCTCTCACTACATGGATGTATTTGAAAGAAAATGCTCGAACGAGAATGATGAAACTTGTTGCCATTGTTGAGTTGCCTCTAACAATAGCGGAAAGCCAACATTTTGTCTCATACGTAAAATAATATCTTCAACCGAGGTACATTGGAGTAAGTCGAAACACTTTTCTTTCAAATACAATAAAATATTTCCTTCAAACAAAACAACAATTGATTATGTATTTGCAAAAATACGAAAGTGTTATATCTTTAACTTTGAATATATGGGAAATGATTAATAAAAGAGCTTATATAACTACAGTTGTACACTACATAGATCCACTTAAGTGTATGCATAAAAAAATTATTACGTTTAAAATTATTGAATTCCCTCACAACGCAAACAATATATATAATTCTATTATTAACATTATTAGAGAATATCACTACGAGAGTAAAACTCTTTTTTTCTTTTCTACATTCGACAACTCTAGTGTTTATAAAGTAGTTAGTGATAAATTGTATATGGTATTGCAACTTGATTTCGGTGGTTATTTGTTTATATTCATTGTGTGTGCCATATTTTAAATTTAGTTGTGTAAGATAGTTTGAAACATATTAAAGAAAAAATGCATAGAATCAGGAATGCATTAATAGATATTACGATCTCCTCGAGTAGAAAAATCATTTGAGGAATTTTGTGTCGAATTTAAGGCGATGAATACGAAAATATTTGTTAGTGATATAGGGCATAGATGAAACTCCACTTATTTGTTATTAAAATCATGCGAATGTTTTGAACATTTGATAACTGAGTTTTATAACAATAGACATATTAGAAATAATGACAAACTATTTTGAATAAATCCAATTGGCTTTTTGCTTTAAAAGTTAAAAAGATTTTAATAAATTTTTATGACTCGACAAATATTTTATCTTGACTTTACTATCCCACTAGTTAAATGGTGCTTGAAAGTTTTTATATAATTGTAAGGACATTTCATAAATACAAAAATGATCCCCATTTTAATGCAATTATATATTTTATGAGATTAGAATTTAGAAAATATTGGGAAGACTTGCCTATGTTATTTCCTTGAGTATGCATTAGGGACCTCCTATATAATTTATCATAGACTAAATATGTAATTGATCAGATTTCAAGTGCTTTAACTTTAAATACACCTATAACGTATGGAAATTTATAACAAAGTTTATGTGAAGTGTGAATTATATGTAGAATGAACGGGTACAAATATTAGTCGAGTACCCTCTGCACCTACTTTTTCCATTGATATTGAAGAAGATGACGTTGAGATATTTACTTTTTTCGAAGGCATTAATACACACAGATATGATAGAAATGCAATAGGTTTATCGAGTAATAGTTTGTCTTCCACATGCAATCAAACATCAAATGTAAGTGTCTGCTGAATTAATTGATTATTTTAATCATAATATACCTACTGCCACGCGATTTATGTAACGTGATTTTATACCGCAAGCGCACGGTGTCAAGTTTTGTAGTATTTTAAAGAATTGAAAAGTGTCGAACCCACAGGGATTGATATTCGACTTCCACTGAGTATTATAATTGTGTCCGCGTTTAATTTATCTAGACAATTGGGTGTTAAATTGATGTTTAAATACTAAACTAATGTCAATGAATTAAATAATGCAACAAAAGTGAGGCAATTTTTAAAGATTAATTCAGAACTTCATAAAGTCTAGAGAGTGATTTCACCGTATTATCAACATAATTCTCAACCCCTATAGATACTTCCATTAATTATTTTCCGAATTCATAGGCAAGAATCCTAAATTAATTTTATTTCCCCATCTCGAGCGTCAAATAGAACCTATCTCTATAATTCAACCCCAATATCTCTATTCCGAGTTAAATTTATAAAGATTGTCACGCACTTGGTTCTTGTTTTACCCTCAAAGAATCGCACTTTCTCTCGAAATCTACAAATCTAGGTTATATCGTTCTTAGATCATACCTAAACTTCTCTCTCTCGAGCGTTAAACTTAGAGCATCAATTCATTCAATTGGAGATCAAGCAACCGAAAGCATTAAGCAAGAACAATACAAATCAATTCTGGAAAATTAAATGGAAATACTATAAAGAAATTGAATCATGTCTCAAATAGGTTACATTAAACCCTAGATTTAATAACTTAGTTCATGATTGAGGAGAAGAACATGATAAAATATAAATTAAATTGCATGGAGAAGAGAAAGATAAGAAAAAACTCAAGTTGCAGCTTGATTCCTTCTCCAAAATCCGATGATTCTTCTCTCAATTAGTGTATCTCCTTGCCTCCTTTCTTCAGCCGTCAAAAAACCCCTTTCTTAGGTCTGTCAATATGTATTTATAATCCCCTTAATTTGCATTACGAGTTGGAGTTGGGCCGAGTCAAAAAATATTTGGAAAAATCGCGTTTTTCCTTTCTCGGCATGCAGGGCCTCGGCGCTGCAAAAGTGGCGCCTAGGCGCTGCGTTTCTGCTTCGCTTCAGGTTGTGCAGCGCCTGGGCGCTGCACTGTGGTGCCTAGGCGCTACAGTTCTGCTTCCTCTCAGGTTGTGCAGCGCCTGGGCGCTGTTTTGTGGCGCCTAGGCGCTGTGTTATAGTTGGTTTTCTTCCTTCTTTCTTCCATCGTCTTCCACGTGCATCTTGATGCTTCTTCTTGTCCATTCACTTCTATGAAACTTTGACTCTTTTCCACCCTTCAAACTCACCATTTCATCAAATTGGTTTACCCATAAAACAACACGAATACCCACATCAAAACGTTCTACATTTCTCGAACACAACCAAATATTTCAAGCTTAAGAGACATTAAATCAATGAGTGAAATTCACTCATCAAACACCCCAAAACTTAAGATTTTGCTAGTCCTCGAGCAAATACTAAACCAAAGAAAATCATTGACAAACACACAAGCACAATTAAAATCATGCACGATCACTTAAGAATAAATTTCGTTAGATGCCTTGCCTTCATGGCCCAAGATTAAAAACATTGCGTCGACTGCAAGAATTTCTTCAAAACTATAATGCATAAGTCAAATTCCCGCCTAATCGATGCAAACGGGTGTGTGTGTGGAGAGTTAAGAGCAACGTTGTGCCATAATAAGTTGACCCAATTCCCAACCTTAAAAGTCAAATATTTCCTTGCCTCGCTCGTGGGATTCACACACCCCCAAACTTGTTCTCTTTTCACTTCTCAAAGTTGATTCTAAAATTACTTTTCAATACTAATATCTTACACCGCTCAAGTTTGGTTAGATTTCACTGATTGCAGTTCAACATATCAACAAATGAGGACTCTCCTTATTTTTGACTGCTTCAACCTCTAGGAATCAACAAAGTTACTAATCCCTTATCAAAGATCTACTCCTCTAAAACAAGTGTTCAGGGCTTAATCAAGGCATTTGCTACCTATTTTTTTTCTTTTTCTCTTTTTTTTTCTCAAATATAAATTTATTCTTTAATCATCCTTTGTGCGGACGTCTCTCCCTTAAACTTTCTAAATGACCCATGTAGCGAGTTTTAGGCCAATGACTCCCATATCAGACGACTTTAGGGCACCAGGTTTTGAACCCTTACAGGCTTAATCACTCGAGTCATAAAAGCTACGAAGAGACGATTCACAATGAGATTATTAAAGTTGTCCTCATTGGGATCTTTTATTTTTATTTTTTTTTCAATGCAGTGATTAGTGCAATGTCCCTTATTAAACACCTATTCTCGAAAATCGACCTCTAACTTAAGGTTTTCACCCAATTTTCATCCTATTAGTCTCAAACAATCCACACAAAATTTAGCACACATGGAATCCACATTTATCTCCAAATTTTCCTACAATAGTGCAATTATCCAAACGTCCTAAGTTTGGTTTAAGGATATTGTGATGTTTAATGGTTGTTTGGGTTTAGCATCTAAGTTCTTTATCCAACCTATAAGTATGAATCAACCTAGTTATGCACAACGCCACAATTAACTCACGTGCAAAAATAGTTTGCGTTTCACTTGATTAATCAAAAATTTAACCTAAACACATAATTCATTCATAATCCAAGAATCAACGCATGATCTCAATAATATATATCATCGTCGACAGGGATATCTAACTCACACAAGCATGCAAAAACACGATTTTTTTTAAACGAGTGGACAAGTTGATTGTTCCCCTCAAACTTGAACCAAACATTGTCCCTAATGTTAAGAAAAAGAGAAAGGAAGAAGATGTAACTGAGCGAAGATATCAAGTGTCTCCATCGCTGTCAATGTCACGATGAGGTGGGTCAAAGTTGCGATCGGGAAGTAGCGGTGGTTGGGGGAAAGTCCTATCTGAGTAGACGGATCCCAAAACTGCATTAAACTCATTTTGGTAACGAAATTGCTCATACATGACATTTTGCAGCGTATTCATTTGTAGTTGCATCCCGCGTAACTGGGTAGCAAGGTCATTGCTCGGGTCACTGGATGAGCGGGGTCTACGTGACTGATCTGGTCTTATCTCCGCTCCCGAGGGTATGGTACTAGTGGAGCCCTGCCGGCTCATGAACTTCCAAGCCCAACTCCTAGTGATGGGTGGTTTGGGATGTACCACCTCTTCCGATGAGAATGTTATAACACCCTCCCTTTCTGCACAATTCATAAATCAAACACGGGTGTCCAAGACTGCCAGTCGTTGAACCTTTCAGGGTATGCAAAATACTATTGTGAATAACCTGACCAACATCTATGGACTTATCACACTGAATAGCATAATTGAGTATTGCACGCTCCTTCGTGACTTCACTGAGGTTGCTACTCAGGAGGAATTTGACGGAGATGAAATGATGCCACACTTTATGTTCAACAATCATCCCAGTGGCAGGAAATGTAGCACGTCGTCACCAACCCATTTCCAACTAGTGCCCAGACGAGCTAACACTCGTAATAGTTCACCGGGATCTACTCCTTCTTCACGCAACATAGAGTAGTCATTGTTATCTACATCCGGAAGATTGTAAAATTGATTGATGGAAGTTCTGTCAAACGCAATCCATTTGCCCCTCACAAATGCCCGAAAATTTCTTTGTTCCTTTGCGTTTGCATAGAACTCCCGAACAACAGGAATAAGGGCTGGTTACGGCTGTTGAGCAAATAATTGCCATCCCCTCTGTTGAATTTGTGTAGTCATATATTTGTCAAAGCCCCTCTCCTGAATACAGTTTTTATGCACCACCGAAGTGTTGTATCGTTCCGCAGCTGCTTCACTTATAAATTTGGTTCTGTCAAAAGAAGCAAAGGAAGAAGAAGTGGTGTTGCGAGCCCGCTTGGGAGGCATACTGAAATATAAACAAACTTGAGCAAAGTGAAAAAGTAAGCAATTAACTTGAGGTTATTACAACAAGAAAAATTCTCCTAGGAATTTAATCAAACACCTTGGGAGCAAGGCAATTTTATCATACTTTGCATAATATCCTAGCAATAATTTTATCCCATCAGAATTTCAATCACCACAACTCCATAAAAAAATTTCCAAGAATCCAAATATACCTAATCAATAATGAAGTTGAAGTGCCAAAATAAAAATTGAAAGTAAGAGCACTTACAAGTAGAAAGATTGAGATCCCAAAGATCAAGCAAGTGGCCCCTTTACTAATTGTAGAGTATGAAATACAAGAAAATGTATTGATTATGTTTCAAAAGAAAATTTTAATAGTGAAGTAGAAGAGGAGCAATTCGTATGGGGGAGGGGGAAGAGAAGAAAAAGGAAAAAGGAAGGGATAGAATAAGGGGAAGGTAGGTTTTTTTTTTTTTTTATATAAAATTAATTTTTTTTTTTTAAAGGATAGTGCCTAGTCGCCGCGATGTCAGCGCCTAGGCGTTGACTTATT
This sequence comes from Olea europaea var. sylvestris, assembly GCF_002742605.1. NCBI lineage: Eukaryota > Viridiplantae > Streptophyta > Magnoliopsida > Lamiales > Oleaceae > Olea > Olea europaea. Next base: position 107,587 of record NW_019267589.1, read on the forward strand.
GCCCCGGTTGGGGATTACAGCGCCCGGGCTCTGTGTTTTCAATGCCTGGGCGCTAAGTTTCTGAATTTATTTATTTATTATTTATTATTTTTTTATTACCTTCCATATAGTCTTACAATGTGGTCCTTCCCTATTTCCTTTCTTGGTTCGATGCTTCCAATTCGAGCATGTATCTATAAAAACAAGAAGAAAATGAAATCACCTAAACAGGTAAAATAACGAAAACCGAAATAAATGAATTTTATGAAAACTTAAGGATAGAGCTTGGGTTACCTCCCAAGAAGCGCTTCTTTTACGTCTTTAGCTGGACGTGGATGTGGTTTCAAGTTGGTTCATCTAGGAAAATTTCTTCCACATCCCAGTTTTCCTCTCCATAGTAATGTTTGAGGCATTGCCCATTTGTCTGAAAGGTAGACCCATCCTTGCCTACTAATTCCACTGCACCATAAGGGAATACCTTACGGATTACAAATGGTCCTGACCACCGGGATTTGAGCTTGCCTGGAAAGAGTTTCAAGCGAGAATTGAATAGGAGAACAAGTTCTCTTGCCTTGAAATCCCTCCTTAATATTCTCTTGTCATGCCACATCTTTGTCCGTTCTTTATATATCTTTGCATTTTCATATACATCATTCCGAAATTCCTCCAATTCATCAAGTTGGCCAATTTTATGTTTAAATTCAATTTCTTCACCGCCTAATAAGCTTGATGCTCCAATTCTACCGGTAGATGACAAGCTTTACCGAATACCAGACGGTAGGGCGACATTCCAATTGGAGTCTGAAATGTTGTTCGGTATGCCCAAAGAGCGTCATCTAGTTTGAGAGACCAGTCCTTCCGATTGGTATTCACTGTCTTTTCCAAAATCTGTTTAATCTCTCTATTAGACACCTCTGCTTGCCCATTTGATTGTGGATGATAACCCAATGCCAACTTGTGCTTGACATCATACTTAGTTAGAAGAGAATTGAACAGCTTGTTACAGAAATGTGTACCTCCGTCGCTTACGATTGCCCTAGGCATGCCAAACCGAGTGAAGATATTTTTCAGTAAAAATTTCAACACCACCTTTGCATCATTTGTTGGTGTGGCAATGGCTTCAACCCACTTAGACACGTAATCTACTACGAAAAGAATATACTCTTGACCAAAGGAAGGTGGAAACGAACCCATGAAATCAATATCCCACACATCAAATAATTCCACTTCAAGCATACTGGTTAATGGTAGCTCATGATGTCTTGAAATGTTTCTAGTGCGCTGACAGCGATCACATGTCTTCACAAAAGCATAGCAGTCTTTGAACAGATTTGGCCAATAAAAATCAGATTGTAATACCTTTGCAGCAGTATGTGTAGGACCGAAATGACCTCCATAAGGTGAAGAGTGGCAATGCTGCATGATTGATCGCGTTTCTTCCATAGGGACACGCCGCCTGATTATTCTATCAGCACACCTTTTGAACAAGATTGGATCATCCCACAGGTATGACTTGACATCATGTAGAAATTTCTTCTTTTGATGAAAGGTCAAGTCAGGTGGCAATCTTCCAGACACTAAATAGTTAACAAAATTAGCATACCATGGGATTTTTGTTGATACAGCTAGCAAGATCTCGTCAGGAAACGTTTCTTGAATTTGAATGTCATCCACCACCTTTTCATTCTCCAATCGTGAGAGATGGTCTGCAACGACATTCTCACTGCCTTTCTTATCCCGAATCTCTACATCAAATTCCTGTAGTAGTAGTATCCATTGAATTAGGCATGGCTTGACATCCTTCTTTTGAAAGAGATAACGGATTGCAGCATGGTCCGTGTAAATTATCACTTTGGTGCCAATGAGATAAGATCTGAATTTGTCACATGCAAATACTACTGCCAGCATTTCCTTCTTTGTTGTCGTGTAATTTAGTTGAGCTCCATTAAGAGTTTTGCTGGCATAGTGGATTGCCCGAAAAATCTTATCATGCCTTTGTCCCAAAACTGGCCCTACTGCGTAATCACTAGCATCACACATAACCTCAAATGGCTGATCCCAATCTGGTACTACCATCACTGGGGCAGTGACTAATTTTGCCTTTATGGTTTCAAAAGCTCGTAAGCAGTCTTCATCAAATACGAACGTTGTGTCCTTCTCCAAAAGGTTACATAGGGGTTTTGCCACTTTTGAGAAGTCTTTGATGAATCTCCTGTAGAATCCAGCGTGCCCTAAGAAACTTCGAATGCCTTTGACATTGGTGGGTGGTGGTAGCTTTTCAATTGTATCAATTTTTGCTCTGTCCACTTCCAATCCCCTCGCCGAAACATGATGGCCTGGCACAATACCTTCTTGTACCATGAAGTGACACTTTTCCCAGTTGAGAACTAAATTCCTTTCCTCACAGCGTTGCAGCACTAAGGAGGGATTGTGAAGGCAGTTATCAAAAGAAGTACCAAATACTGAGAAATCATCCATAAATACCTCCATGATGTCTTCAACCATGTCTGCAAAGATTGCCATCATGCATCTCTGAAAAGTGGCTGGTACATTGCATAATCCGAATGGCATCCGTCTGTAAGCAAAAGTTTCATAAGGACAGGTGAAGGTTGTCTTTTCCTGATCTTCTGGTGCTATAGCAATCTGGTTGTAGCTCGAATATCCATAAAGAAAGCAATAGTAAGAGTAGCCAGCTAATCTGTCCAACATTTGATCTATGAACGGCAGTAGGAAATGGTCCTTTCTAGTTGCCTTGTTCAGTTTCCTGTAGTCAATGCACACCCTCCAGGCAGTTACTGTTCTTGTTGGAATTAGCTCATTATTGTCATTCTTAACTACTGTCATCCCTACTTTCTTTAGTACCACTTGCACTGGGCTGACCCATTCACTGTCTGAAATGGCAAAAATGATTCCTGCCTTCAATAGTTTTAGAATCTCCGCTCGAACCACTTCTTTTATTACTGGGTTTAACCTTCTTTGATGTTCGATGGATGCCTTGTAAGACTCTTCCATGAGGATTTTATGCATGTAGATTGTAGGACTTATCTCCTTGATGTCAGTTATTGACCATTTATGATCCCTTAACGCTTTCAATAATCTATCTTCTTCGTCTCTGGTGAGTGATGAAGAAATAATCACTGGAAATGCAGATCGTTCCCGAGAAATGCATAGCAAAGGTGATCTGGTAATTACTTCAGTTCAGTCTTACTGTTTTCATTGCTTTCTTTGTTATCTGCTTCCTCTGACTGTTGAATATCCTCACATTGTGATGGGTTTTCCACAACTGATGTAGACTCAAGAGCCAATATGTAATCAACCAAATCCTTGCTCCCTATGTATTCTCCAAAAGTGCTAATATCATCCTTTGTTGTGCTAAATATCATACATTGCTCTAGAGGATCTTTAATACATAATTTCTCATCTTTCACAGCAGAATCAATGAAGTCAATCCTGTGGCAAGTGTCATCGTTATCTGAGTACTTCATTGCTTGGTAAATGTTGAACCTCACCTCTTCTTCATTCACTCTCAATGTCAATTGTCCCCCTTGTACATCAATTAATGCCCTTCCAGTTGCTAAAAATGGTCTGCCTAAAATCAGTGGAATTTCCTTATCTTCTTCCATATCCAATACCACAAAATCAGCTGGGAAGATGAATTTGTCGACCTTTACCAACACGTCTTCAATAATTTCTCGTGGGTAGGTGAGGGACCTATCAGCTAGTTGTAGAGTCACTATTGTTGGCTTGACCTCCTCGAGGCCTAACTTCTTGAATACTGATAACAGCATTAAATTGATGCTTGCTCCTAGATCACAGAGGGCCTTTTCAAAGAAAGAGCTTCCAATGGTGCACGGAATAGTGAAGTTGCCCGAATTTTTTCTCTTCTGAGGAAGTTTCTTTTGAAGAATAGCACTGCATTCTTCTGTCAATTTTACTATTTCATATTCCTCCAAATTTCGCTTATTTGACATCACTTCCTTCATAAACTTTGCCTAATTTGGCATTTGTTCCAAAGCATCTGCAAAAGGAATATTAATGTGAATTTTCTTGAAATTTTATAAAAATTTTGCAAATTGATTATCAAATTTTTTCTTTTGAAAACGCTGTGGAAATGGAAGTGGTGGTGTGAGAATTGGTGGGTTGTCAGGGAAGGATATGGAGTAAGGTTTGTGGGCCTTATTTGTTCCTTTGTCCTATTTTTCTTGCTCTTTTACTACTTGTTCTTTCTCCTTATCGGGTGTGGGGTTGCTATCTTCGGTGAGTTCACTTTCTCCAACTTGCTTGCCACTCCTTAATACAACAGCTTTACAGTGCTCCTTTGGATTGACCTCTGTATCACTTGAAAAATTTTCTTTTTGTTGAGACTTCATTGAGGTAGCCAATTGGCCAATTTGCACTTCAAGATTCTTCATTGTGGCTCCCATGTTGGACACATGTGTTTCAATATTATCTAAACATGATTAATCTTTGTTGAAGCGTGATCTTGTCTCAGAAATGAATGTCCCAAGGATGTCTTCCAATGGTGGTTTCCCATCAGAATTCTGAGTGTTGAATCCGGGTGGAGGTTGAAGTGTATTTCTATTGTTGCCATATGACAAGTTCTCGTGATTCCTCAGCTCTGGATGATAGTGATTAGCTCGGTAGCTTCCTCTTTGATTGTAGTTTCTACTGTTGACATATTGGGCCTGCTCGTTTACAACCTCTATCTCTTGGTGTGAAGAAGAAGTACTCAAGATTGAATCTACCTTCTGTTGATTTCCTTGAGTGGTAAGCGTGACTATCTGATTTGTGAGTGATGCAACCTGAGCTGTTAGTGCGGTGATGGGATCCACTTTATGAAGTCCTGCTACTTTCTTTACACCCGATCTCTCACTTAGCCATTGGTAACTGTTAGTGGCTATGTCATCCAATAAAGCATATGCAGCCTCTGTTGTTTTAGCCATTAAAATGCCTCATCTACCATAGTCCTTGTCTGCCCATTTAGCCCATTATAAAATATCTCAATTTGCACCTATTTCTGGAACCCATGTTGAGGACATCTCCTAAGCAAATCTTTAAATCTTTCCCAGGCTTCATAGAATGGCTCAAAGTCGAGTTGTTTGAATTGGCTAATTTCACCGCGAAGTTGAGCTGATTTAGGAGATGGAAAGTACTTGGTGAGGAATTTCTGAGCCAAGTCTTCCCAAGTTGTAATTGAGTCATACGGTAGTGATTGGAACCAAGCCTTTGCTTTATCCTTTAAAGAGAATGAGAATAGGCGGAGTCTAATTGCATCTTCAGTAACCCCATTCATCTTCATCGTGTCACAAATTTCCAAAAAGGATCCAAGATGAGCATTTGGGTCTTCTACTGCAGCACCCCCAAACTGATTTTGCTGTACCATATGTATCAACCCCAGCTTCAATTCGAAATTGTTTGCAGCAATTGCTGGGCGTGCGATGTCGGAATAGTTGTCATTGACAACCGGCCTTATGTAGTCCCGATTAGCCCTTTGTTGGTTATCCTCAGTGGCTGCTCTAACATCCTGTTCTGCCATTGCTTCCCGTTTGTTTCTTTGGATGCCTCTGAGAATGCGAAATGTGCGTTCTGGTTCAGGATCAATAGGTAGTATATCTAGATTTCTCGCCCTTCGCATAAACAGCTGAAAATAATCAAAAGGAAGCTTTTAAAGATAGACACAAAAGGAGTAAAATAAAAATAACGGTAAAAATAAAAATATAGAGTAAAATGAACGTCGATTGGTAATAATATCAATTGAATTCGAATGACTCAATCCTCGACAACGGCGCCAAAAACTTGCCACGCAATTTATGTAACGCGATTTTATATCGCAAGCGCACGGTGTCAAGTTTTATAGTATATTAAAGAATTGAAAAGTGTCGAACCCACAGGGATTGATATTCGACTTCCACTAAGTACTATAATTGTGACCGCGTTTAATTTATCTAGACAATTGGGTGTTAAATTGATGTTTGAATACTAAACTAATGTCAATGAATTAAATAATGCAATAAAAGTGAGGCAATTTCTAAAGATTAATTCAGAATTTCATAAAGTCTAGAGAGTGATTTCACCGTATTATCAACATAATTCTCAACCCCTATAGATACTTCCATTAATTATTTCCCGAATTCATAGGCAAGAATCCTAAATTAATTCTATTTCCCCCTCTTGATCGTCAAATAGAGCCTATCTCTATAATTCAACCCCAATATCTCTATTCCGAGTTAAATTTATAAAGATTGTCACGCACTTGGTTCTTGTTTTACCCTCAAAGAATCGCACTTTCTCTCGAAATCTACAAATCTAGGTTATATTGTTCTTAGATCATGCCTAAACTTCCCTCTCTCGAGCGTTAAACTTAGAGCATCAATTCATTCAATTGGTGATCAAGCAACCGAAAGCATTAAGCAAGAACAATACAAATCAATTCTGGAAAATTAAATGGAAATACTATAAAGAAATTGAATCATGTCTCAAATAGGTTACATTAAACCCTAGATTTAATAACTTAGTTCATGATTGAGGAGAAGAACATGATAAAATATAAATTAAATTGCATGGAGAAGAGAAAGATAAGAAAAAACTCAGGTTGCAGCTTGATTCCTTCTCCAAGATCCTATGATTCTTTTCTCAATTAGTGTATCTCCTTGTCTCCTTTCTTCAGCCATCAAAAAACCCCTTTCTTAGGTCTGTCAATATGTATTTATAATCCCCTTAATTTACATTACGAGTTGGAGTTGGGCCGGGTCAAAAAATATTTGGAAAAATCGCGTTTTTCCTTTCTCGGCATGCAGGACCTGGGCGCTGCAAAAGTGGCGCCTAGGCACTGCGTTTCTGCTTCGTTTCAGGTTGTGCAGCGCCTGGACGCTGCACTGTGGTGCCTAGGCGCTACAGTTCTGCTTCCTCTCAGGTTGTGCAGCGCCTGGGCTCTGTTTTGTGGCGCCTAGACGCTGTGTTATAGTTGGTTTTCTTCCTTCTTTCTTCCATCGTCTTCCACGTGCATCTTGATGCTTCTTCTTGTCCATTCACTTCTATGAAACTTTGACTCTTTTCCACCCTTCAAACTCACCATTTCATCAAATTAGTTTACCTATAAAACAACACGAATACCCATATCAAAACGTTCTACATTTCTCGAAAACAACCAAATATTTCAAGCTTAAGAGACATTAAATCAATGAGTGAAATTCACTCATCACCTACCAACAAACAGTTAATAAAGTTCAGAAAAGGTTATTGAATTCTGGCGAAGGTGCCAACGACAATGGCCAATAGTTTGTGCAATTGCAAAAGACCTACTAACACCTCCGATTAACACTGTAGTTTCGGAATCTACTTCTATTGCAGGTAAAAAGGTTTTGTCCGATGTCAGAAGTCGATTGAAAGAAGATATATTGAAAGTATTATTGTACGTGACGAATTGGCAGGATGCTCATTTTCGATTACAAGATAAATATGACAAAGTTGCATGTTGTCGGGTAAGTGATATTTAATTTAACCATATTAATCCAAATTTGTTATTTTATAATATTGTTTTAAATTTTTTTAAAAAAATTGTAGACATTACAAGTTGTTCGTGTGCACTTTTTAACTTCACCTACTAGAAATTTAAGTAACCAGTCCCAAATCCGAATAAAGGAGAATGTTTATATTTTATCAAGGAAAATTACACAAGCTCGCGAGTTGAAACTCGACTCGACCCACGAGCTCGTGTGGGTATAAGGGTTGCCACAGCTACGAATTAATGAAGTGCACCGTGACAATCAAGAATCTTAAGTTTGTTGAGAAGATTGGCAATAAAGATATGAGTTGTAAAAAATAAAAATAAAAATGAAAGTGACACTAATTGGGTGACATTTTGAGTTTTGTGAAGAGCCTAGAACGTTACTGAAGTTCATAACTTTCTAAGTTACAAGTAAACATGCATGAATAAAACGACAGACATAAAGATTTGATTAACTTACCACAATATCATCCAAATATCTTCTAATCAGTGTCACTTTTATTTTTATACGCTCTAGACAATCATAAAAACAACAGAAATTCTCGGCACTTTCTTACTAGTTGAGTGCCCATCTCTCGGTCGAGGACGCAAGACAAGAAGCTGGCACTCAAGCGGTAATGTCGTTTGGCCTAGACCCATTTCGCATTTTAACGCATTTTTTAAATAATTTATATTATCTACAACTCTATTTCTAAGGTTTTAATAGAGCACCCATGACTTGTTGAAGCAACACAACATTGATGCAATATATTTAGAGCTTTCGATCTTAATTGAGAACATTGAGATCTCGTAGTAACAACATTCATTATTGATTATAATGAAATATTCCTCCTCTATCCATGATTTTTTCCCTCTTGGATTTCAACGTAAAATCTTGGTATTCATGATCGTTTGTCTTTATTTCATATTGCTTATATATTGCACCTCATTCATAACATTCTTTCTACATAGCAAATAAATTTAGCATTAACTAACATAGGTGTAGTACTAATAGAGTCAAGATTTTAGCATTAATTGACAATTCTGTGATGTGTGAAATACCTAAACTACATTAAGGTGACAAAAACTACTTCACAAATTTAGATTGTTAATCCAATTACATTTGAAAATGATTGGTGGATAGCCATCTAGTGCAATTTATCTTACATTTTCCCTCTCTACTGAAATTTGTGATAGTCGAATCAACTGGCAAATTTGTTCTTTTGTTTTTCTCGAAATGAAATTATGTGATTTTTCTTCTTTGTTAGTGCATATATACTTTTTCCTAGTGCAATAATGCTAAACCGTATTTGAAATCATCTTCCTTCTTCCTCAATCTCTGATTGATTATTGCCTACTGTATAATGCAAGAAATGAAATAAATGGGTAATTACTTGTACATCATGTTAGCTTCTCACATAAGAAACTTCATTGCATCAAGGATTGTACAGCAGCCAAATAGAAAATTTGATTTTTTATTTTTTATTTTTTGCTTTCCTTCATTATAGGTATAATGGACATTTTGGTGCCAAATTAGACCATTTTTGCAATAGTTTTAAAAAATTATACACATTTCAATTGACAAGATAGATTTGAATATTTTTGTAAATTCACCTTGAAATTATATGGTATGGTATAGCAATTACCACCATTGAATTATTTGGGCCTACTCATTATCGGAGGGAATTGAGTTGTTTCCAGCAATGGAGAGGGCTCTTGGCAAGCAGAAATGTGAATTGAATTTAGTCCCTGTTTGAGCCCCATTTTGGGAAAGAATAAATTTTTGAATAGTGTTTGATAGGAAATGTACGATTAAAAATTGAGGAAAAGTTTTGAATTTACGTATAATATTATTTTATTAAAGAATGTTTGGTTAAAATAATGTCTAAATGCTGTTGAAAAATGCAATTTTTTCCCCAAATATTAGAGCTCAAACAAAGGCTTAACTTTTCAAAAGTACGGATGCATGATAAAGAGTCATGATTTTTAATAAAGTGTCAATCCTAATATGAAATTGTGTGATCAACGGGTCCAAATGGATTTGTGTCAAAAGAAGCAACAATTTTGAATGGACACATAAATCTTTATGTATGATCCTCATAATTTAATTTTCTTCCATTTAAATCAATCACAAAATATAATCTCTAAAATCCTCCTCTCTTCAAATTTTGTCAAAATAATTTTTAAATTATTCGAGTTTTAATAATAAATATCATTGAACATGAAGAGTACGGTTGAGATTTGTTTCGTATTACAAAAGTAATAATATACTATATTAATATTAAAAGAAGCGTTGTATCTTGAGAAACGGACATTGAATTGATCACGTTAGCATTGGTGTAGGGGTAAAAATATTTGTTTAAGATATTAGCAATCACATATCTCGCTTAATTTTATCTCCTAATTCTGTCTTTAATTTACTCATTTTCACGCACATATTTTACTTTAATCTGCATTGCAACTGAATATAATTTATACCCCAAATTTTCCAACAAGAAGGTTAAATTTTGTCATAAACCTACTCTTCACCTTGTACAAATGAACAAAATTTGAATCAATTCATTTCTAATAGCCTAAATAAACTTATTTCATTTAACAAATCACTGAAGAAACTAAGCTATACTCCCCATTTCCTGCACCTTTATAACTTTACAGTTAAAATAAGATTTGAAACGTCAACAAGATGTTTATATCTCTACATAAGGAACAACAATTCACCCAATTCAATCCATATTGCTTGCCATTTGCCTTGATCATGGGCTCGATAATATGTCCCTATGCCTACACTGTTCCTTTTCAGGAACCAGAGTTCCCATAGGAATATCTACACTGGCAGTAATGTTGGCCGTCTCTCCGTTTTCCTCAGTTTCTTGTGAAGAGCTATCCGGTGAATCCACTGGACACCCTCCTAAATTTCTTTGTACGAGGTTGAGGAAGCTCGTCTTTTTTCTTCTGTGCCTGCTTATGCCAGCTCATTAATGCCCTAATAGTTTGTTCGTCGAAGAATGGACCTCCTTCATATGTGATCCCATTGAAAATTGTTGGAATTTTGAATCGAAAATTATATTGTGATCAATTTTAAATAATTATTTAAGTGGACTTCCTTATTTGGTGAATGAGAAATTAAACCAAAAGCAAACCGCTTAAATACTTGAAATTATTGGAAAATCGTATAAAATATTTTGAAATATTATAGAAATATATGGATGAAAAGATGTGTCTTTTCGTATGAAGGATCAGGAATACGGGTATGATTAATTTCCAATAATTATCTCTCTTAGTGAGATGCGCCTCTTGGTATGATTATGTCTTTTGACATACCCTTCCAACCACTATACATTAACCCTATATGTTTGGATTTAATCATTCAAAAATTCTAGTTAATTAAATAATTCCATTATATGTCTACAATTTAATTTGCATTTAACACTTGCATCAAAGTCATGATTATGATAGAAAGGGAATTCCGTTCGACTTCGTTGATCTAAACCATTTGGAGTGCTTCTATGGCTAGACGTGGTCGTTGTACCTTGGAAGATGATTGTCGAGAGAATCGTTAGCACCGATGTAGGGCAAATTCATCTTAAGGACAAAGTGTTCAACACTTGCCTCGGCCGAAAATCCATAGCTTACACTCTCTTGTTTCATTTTCTGATTTTTTTATTATATTTTGATTTTAGAAAAATATTAACTTTATTTATATGTTTATATTACAAGGTTCAATCCTTAAAATGACTTGCTTTCGTTCAAGAATCGAAAAGAGATTAATTCATATTCATACATTCGGATTCTGTAACTATTATTGTTTTGCTTCTCAAATTTATTTTGATAAGTCGAAACTACGTTTTGATTTCACGCAAATAAATGACATGAATATAATATGCACAATATCGGTAAAATTTTCTAACAAAAACTCCAAGTAATGATCAAAGAAATTAAAACTCAAGACGACAATCGAGTTCTTAAATCTTGGTCTTTTATCTGACAGAACTAGCTCGAAAAAGTGGAAATATGGATTACGATGAATAAGTTATCTATGTAACGAGTGCGCAAAGTGGGATTGTAATGTAACTGCAAAAAACATGTCCTCCTAACCTGGCCAAGAATATATTGCCATAAACTTCAAATCTGAATGATCTATTCGAATAAATCACTGGTGAAGTCAATATCAGAATAAAACAATACCTGTATACTTGAATGTACCCGAGACAACTCTGAATGTGGCAATATAGAAATTATCGTGAAAGCAAGAATTAATCCCGAATTTGTACTGCATCAGGAAACATTTTTTCATCCAGTGGGAATTTGATGCATATACAAATGCAATGAATACAGAGAAATGTGTTCAATTAAAGATATCCAAATGAAATTTGTAATCTCAAATGCATTCTAGACATTAGAAAAGGAAAAAAAAAAATGCGAGCCTATTAGAATATTTCCATATGATAAAGAATTAGAATTTGAAAAGGAAGAATATCGTGAATTGACCTGAAAGAATGTGAGATGGATAAGATGAAGAATCAACTTAGGCCAACCAAACCAAAAGTGACTGTCGGAGACTTGCACAAGAGGTATTCCTTGGACGACAGCGTGTATTTCTTGGATTTCAACTGCCATCTGAGTTATGACAGCTTGAAGTTTTGTCCCGACTGCTAAAATTATCTTTAACCAATCGATTGGTTAGTTTCTCCCATTGTTAAAATGAGAAGGAAGAACACAAAAAGAAAAATGCTATAACACAAAATCTTACTACTAGGGTTGTAGGTTCAGGAACATTACAAAATCAGAAAAATCTCAACGCTAAAAGATCAAGTATGTTGCGTGTTGTCATACTTGGCCAACCGACGTGGGCCTACGGCCCATGCAATCCGAACCACGTGGCACTCTAGCCGAAGTGGGCTGAATGGCCGACGCCCTTTATGCCGAGGCCCATATACCAAGGCCTTTAATGTTGCCGAACTCCATATGCCGAGGTCTGTGGATATTTCCGAAGCCTTGAAGCGAAACTAATGCGTGAGTGGCAGAAGCCTCGAACCATGAAGGAACTTCTTCCATGATCATCTCTCCCAAGAGATCTTCTACACAAAGATCTTGTTTGAATGATTGATGGAACGTTTATCATGAGTGCATATGTCAAGTCTTATTACTAGAATGGAGGTTTTGCACAAGCAATAAATGCGCAGCAAGCTAGCAAGTCAAGGATGATGCCTAGAATTGGATGTTTGAGTTAAGGAGATGAGGCCACGTGCCACCTCATCTAAGGGCTGTCATTTCACATGTAACACTATAAATACTTCCCCTACATAACATTGAAGGCCTAATGCAAGAATCAATACAAGAAACCACACTTACTCACTCTTTCATATTATCTCACAACACAATACGAGTTCATACATATTTACATTCACATTCATGAGCACTAATTGGTAATGATTGTACAATCGGATTACGAACATCCTGCTGAATTCCGAACGTTCTCGTCCCGCGTCGTTGAGCTACTCCTACGCTCCTGATTCTTTCGTTCTAGACCGTCCACGTGTCTTAGCGTGTAAGACCTTCGCTTACATGTGCGCGGGTGGGTCCGACATTTGTTGGCAACACTTTTTGGGGTCAACAGATTGGCGTCGTCTGTGGGAAACCATACCATAACCACGAACAACCTTGTGGTGGAAGCTTATTGAAAAACATTTGGGCAACCCCCTTGAAAAAGGATTTGTTCTTGAAAAAGAACAAAAAAGGAAGCCCCACAACTTAGCAAAATCTGAAGTCATGTGAGAATAAAATGAGTTCAAACGAAGATGCACCCCTAGGAGGGTAAGAGAAAGCGTAAATGTGCCTCCTCCGCCCGCTGCCCCAGCAGCCCGGCAAAGACTCCACCACCACTAAAGAAGAGGTGGAATACGGGTAACGGCCCGACTGTCGAGAGAAATGGCTGCCATGGCGGCCAACATAAGTTGCTAGCCAAAACTTAACTATTAGAGAGCTCATAGCCCAAATGCAAGGCCAAGGAAGCTTCCCCATTCCTCCATACGCCCCTCAGGGGCACTACCAGCAAGAGGACGAAATTCAAAGTCATAGAACCGCCTCGCCGGACTATAGCCGAGGTAGAAGCCCATTTAAAAGGGAAGTGGAAGTTGATGTTTCCTTCAACTACGCTTCTGGCCGACCTACCGAGGTCACATTGAACCATGATAACTTCCCACCTCCATATGAGCAAGAGTCAAGACATAGGAGGGCAGGCAGTGTATTTGACAGAATCAGCCCCGCTGAACCGAGGCTTGGGCAACAGCAGACACATCAGCCTTGGACAAGACCACAGTCTCCACCTCCGATGCCCCAGCAACCGGAAGAAAGGCACGAAAATATCCCCCGTGTTGCTCCCCCTAGAAATAGGCGGCAGAGGAGGGAAGAAGAGGTTAGGAACCGTCCCGGAACCTCTCACCAACAACCACGACAAGAGGCCGAGGAATATGATTCAGATGAACAGCAGAGGTCCTGTGACTTGGACGATGACGATGAGAATATACCGTTCTCAAGGGAACTAAGGAACGCCCAAGTTCGAAACCACTATGTGATGCCAAAGATACCAAAGTATGATGGAAGAGGAGACTCGGAGAAGCACCTAAATGCTTATAAAACCCACATGAGCCTCAGAGGTGCCACCCTAGCTGTGAAGTGTAGAGCTTTCCATTTAACACTTAACGGGGCGGTTGAAATATGGTATAGCAGGTTCCCACCTAGGAGTATAAGAAGCTGACCCGAGTTCAAGACAACATTCTTGAAGAGTTTGTGGTAAGCAAAGAAGGAGAGGCCCCTATCCAACGTCTCCAAGACATGAGACAAGCGCATGGGGAGTCCCTAAAGAGCTTCCTATCTCGCTTCACCGATGAAATGACGTATTGCATGCAAGTCACCGACCGTGAAGCACTATCCGCATTAAGAGGAGGTTTGAACATGAATACCCTATTCTGGAGGGACGTGCAGAATCAAGATCCCACCACCTTTGATGCCCTACTCGAGATGATGAGGCAGGAAATCATCAATGAAGAATTGATTGAGTATAGGAACAGGGCAAGTCGAGGCCTCTCACCTCCTCAGAGGCAACGTGCTAGAGGGCTGACCTCCCGCCTAATGGACTACCAAATGAATCAGGCTGGAAATGAGAGTTTCGGCCAAGCACTTGCCACCACCACTTTAAACGCGGTTCGTACCTTGGCATATGAAGATATCAACCCAATCACTAACACCTAGCAGATGAAAACCTCCCAAGGATCCCGTAGAGGAAGAAGTCGAGGCCAGGGTTCGGGACCTAGAAATAGGTCGAACCAGAACCCACCAGGGCGTGAAAAGGCTGATCCCCGTCAAAGGGATGTTTCCTTGCGACGAAGAGACCTAGGGAAGAACGCAGGCACCGAAGAAACCGACAAGCCCAGGATGAGGCCCCTATCCACGAGATAGACACCATATTTGGAGGCCCGTATGTTGGCGGTGAAACACGAAACGCTAAAAGGAATTACGCCCGGGAGGCTAAACACCCCCTTTGACAAGCTACATTCTGGATAGCAGCTCCCGAAGGAACCAAGTTCCACCCATTGTCTTTACTCAAGAAGACGCCGAAGGAGTTCACTTCCTCTATTGTGATGCACTTGTTGTGAGGGCCGTCATAGTCCAAAATGGGCTCAAGCGAATGTTAGTTGACAACGGTAGCTCTGTCAACATTTTATTCGGATTCGTCTTTGACAAGATGATATTGGATCATCAGTTGACACCCACCACAACTCCTCTATATGGATTCACAGGAGATAGCATTACTCCAAGGGGAAAGATAACGCTTGTAGTGGAGATGGGAGAGTCTCCCCAAACTACGATGAACTTCATGGAGTTCCTCGTTGTCGACAGTTGATCGGCTTACCGTGGAGTATTAGGTAGACCAGCCCTAAAGGAATTGGGGGCAGTCACCTCCATCCACTACCTATGCATGAAATTTTCGACGAAAAATGGGGTAGCAACGGTGAGAGGTGACCAAAGAGGGTCGCGAGAGTGCTATCTAAGCTCCATCAAAAAGGTAGAGCCCTGGGACGTCCATGTAATTATAGCCGATATAGTCATGGCCGACGTCCCAGGTGATGCTCCCACTAAACCAGAAGATGTCGATATGATAGATGCACCACCTAATCCGGAGATCTTGGTCATTGACGAAATCGATCCCCACATAATTGAACACGAACCTCAAGCATCCCCAGTCGGGAAACTTGAGAACTTCTCGGTGGACCCCCGAGACCCATCCAAGATGCTGAGAGTAGGCAAGGGCTTATCCAACACTCTGAAGGAAAAGATTAAAGATTTCCCAAGTAAAAACTTTGATGTCTTCGCTTGGAAGCATGAGAACATGATAGGCATAGACCCCAAGGTTAGTTATCACCACCTGAAGGTCGATCCTAAAGTTGCCCCATACAAGCAAAAAAGGAGAGCTCTCAATCCTGAAAGGTATGAAGCTCTGAGGGAAGAGGTTCAGAAGCTCATCCAAAACGGCTTCATCAGGGAAGCTACATATCCGAGGTGGGTCCCCAATCCGATTTTGGTAAAGAAACACAATAGCAAGTGGAGGGTGTGCATCGATTTCACCAACCTCAATAGAGCTTGCCCGAAAGACAGCTTTCTTCTTCCAAGGATTGACCAAGTAGTAGACTCCACAGTTGGGCACAAGTTGTTGAGCTTCATGGATGCATACTCCGACTACAACCAAATACCCATGCTCCCGACCGATGAGGAGCACACTTCTTTCATCACAGATCGAGACCTTTATTGTTATAGGATGATGCCCTTCGGGTTGAAAAATATTGGAGCAACTTATCAAAGGCTCGTCAACAAAATGTTTATGAACCTCATCAGCAAAACAATGGAGGTATATGTGGATGACATGTTGGTAAAGAGTTTGGAGGCCGAGGACCATATAACGCACCTCAACAGTACCTTCTAAATCTTGAAAAGGTACAGGATGAGACTAAACCCCCTCAAGTGCGCCTTTGGAGTGGCTTTTGGCAAATTCTTGGGATATATGGTCAATCAACGCGGAATTGAAGCCAATCTGGAGAAGGTTAAGACTCTATACAAGATGAGGTCTTCCCAAAAACCAAAGGAAGTGCAAAGTTTGACTGGGCGGGTGGCCGCACCTAGCCGCTTCATCTCCAAAGCTACAGACAAATGCCTCCCATTTTTCAAAGTACTAAAAGCTGGGAAGAAGTTCCAATGGAACGAGGAATGTGAAGAGACCTTCTAAGGCCTGAAAAGGCACCTAGGACAGGCCCCCTTTCTCTCCAAATCGAAACCTAGAGAAATCCTATAACTATAATTGGCCATCTCAAATGGGGCCATTAGTTCGGTTTTGACTCGAGAAGAAGGAACCACCCAACTTCCAGTTTACTATACAAGTAAAGCACTCCTATCGCCGAAAACCAGTTACCCTGATATGGAGAAGCTCGCTTTGGCCTTGATCACAGCCTCCAAGAAACTAAGGCCCTACTTCCAAGCTCACACCATCCACGTGCTGACAAACTTTCCCCTAAGGCAAGTGCTCCAAAAGCCTGATGCCTCAGGAAGATTATTGAAGTGGGCAGTGGAGCTAAACGAATTTGACCTCGTGTTCAAGGCTAGGGCAGCCATCAAAGGTCAGGCCTTTGCTGATTTCGTGGCAGAATTCACCAACTTACCCAACATAGATGAAATCATGGAACCCGCTGAACCCTCTACATGGAACTTATTCGTGGATGGGTCGGCTGGAGACACTGGCTCAGGTGCTGAAGTGGTCCTCATCGACCCTGAAGGTCACAAGCTAAACTTAGCGGTGAGGTCCGGGTTCAAGGCCACCAACAACGTGGCAGAATATGAGGCACTACTTGCAGTCCTCAGGCTGGCCAAGGAAATGCAAGTAAAGAGGCTCCTTATAAGCGGTGACTCCCAGCTGGTTGTTAGCCAAGTAAATGGTAACTTTTCAGCCAAGGACAAAATAATGGCCTCCTACCTGAAAATAGTGATGAACCTCATCCCATCCTTTGAAATGTTCGAACTAATCCAGACCCCCCGCATCGAAAATTATCATGCGGATGCACTCTCCAAACTCGCGAGTAGCAAGGATTCGGAACGACTCACGGTAGTACCTATAGAACACCTCCTCCTACCATCAACCGAGGCTCCTAATGTCATGTGGGTCACTAGGACCCCTACCTGGATGCAGCCAATTGTAGCATACCTCAAAGACCAGGTACTTCCCACTGACAAGCTTGAGGCCTATAAGCTAAGGAGGAGGTCAGCCCACTTCCTCTTCATTGATGATGTTCTCTATAAGAGAAGCTTCTCCTCTCCACTCTTACGATGCGTCGGAGGAGAAGAGGCTAACTACATATTAAGAGAAGTCCATGAGGGCGTGTGCAGTAATCACTCTGGAGGTTTATCTTTAGCATAAAAAATATTGAGGCAGGGGTACTATTGGCCTACCCTAAAAAGGGACGCTCTACAGTTTGTACGAAAGTGTGACAAATGTCAACGATTCTCTTCAGCACAGAGACAATAGTCACAAGATTTGACTGCGATCTCCAGCCCTTGGCCTTTCTCGAAGTGGGGTGTGGACCTCATAGGTCCCCTACCTGAAGGTAGAGGAGGTGTAAATTTTGCAATTGCGGCCATCGATTACTTTACAAAATGGGTTGAGACCAAACCACTGGTAAAAATTACAGAAGCAAACACTTCCAAGTTCTTATGGAAGAATATTATATGCCGATTTGGGATTTCCTACTCGATCGTCTCAGATAATGGCAGACAATTCGACAACAAGAAGGTCAGAGAACTATACAAGGAACTTGGCATCAAGAAACATTTCTCCACACCTCACCACCCACAAGCAAATGGCCAAGTTGAGACTGTCAACAAAACAATCAAACATGTCCTAAAAAGAAAGCTTGATGTGTCAAAGGGGGCCTGGGTAGATGAGCTACCACAAGTACTTTGGGCGATCCGAACCACCACGAGGACCCCAACTGGAGAAACACCCTTCCTCATGGCATTTGGAACTGAGGCAATGAGCCTCGTTGAAGTCGGATTACCATCTCTAAGACGTCTACATTTTAGTGAGATGACAAATGACGAGCTTAGGAGGTGCGACCTCGACTTCATTGAAGAAAGAAGAGATGACTCCCAGTTGAAGCTTGGTACATGTCAAAGGAAGATGACAGGTACTTCAACTTGAAAGTCAAGAAGAGATCATTCCGAATCAACGACTTGGTCCTTAGAAGAGTTTTCCTTTCCTCAAAGAAACCTGGTTCCGGTTCCCTAGGTCTGAACTAGGAAGGCCCATATAAAATCAAAGAAGAGATTCGGCCTAGAACTTACTGGATTGAAGACATGAACGGCAAGGAACAACCCTGTCCATGGAATATCGAGCATCTCCGAATCTATTACCAATGAATGTATCATCTCGCTGGAAGGTCTTTCCCAACTCATGTAATGTTTCTATGATTCAGTAAAATTCATTTGTTTAAAACTGTTACATTACGTCGTCACCTTGGAAGAGAGGCTAGTGTCCCATCTCTTTGCCCCCTCGCTTGAGCTCCGAGGCGTTTGCACATACCTCCCTTTTTGACAAGGCTGAACGTCAAAGGGAGAAGCCTCAACATGGTTGCACCATCTACCATGTTGGGAGGTCGTCACCTCGAAGGAGAGGCAAGAGTCCGTTTCTGGGCCATCTCGCTTGAACTCCGAGGTTCATGCCCTTTTTGACGAGGCTGAACATCAAAGGAGGAAGCCTCAACATGGTTGCACCATCCACCATGTTGGGAAGCGTCGTCACCTTGAAGGAGAGGCAAGCGTCCGTCCATGCACATGCCTCCCTTTTTGACGAGGCTGAACATTAAAGGGAGAAGCCTCAACATGACTGCACCATCCACCATGTTGGGAAGCGTCGTCATCTCAGAGGAGAGGCAAGCGTCCGTTTCTGGGCCACCTCGCTTGAACTCCGAGGTTCATGTACATGCCTCCCTTTTTGACGAGGCTGAACATCAAATGGAGAAGCCTCAACATGGCTGCACCATCCACCATGTTGGGAAGCGTCGTCATCTCAGAGGAGAGGCAAGCGTCCGTTTCTGGGCCACCTCACTTGAACTCCGAGGTTCATGCACATGCCTCTCTTTTTGACGAGATTGAACGTCAAAGGGAGAAGTCTCAACATGGCTGCACCATCCACCATGTTGGGAAGCGTCGTCACCTAGGAGGAGAGGCAAGCATCCATTTCTGGGCCACCTCGCTTGAACTCCGAGGTTTATGCACATGCCTCCCTTTTTGACGAGGCTAAACGTCAAAGGGAGAAGCCTCAATATGGTTGCACCATCCACTGTGTTGGGAAGCGTTGTCACCTCGGAGGAGAGACAAACGTCCGTTTCTGGGCCACCTCGCTTAAACTCCAAGGTTCATGCACATGCCTCCCTTTTTGACAAGGCTGAATGTCAATGGGAGACGCTTCAGGCTCATACAAGAATCAGAATAAAATTCCAACTTCGGCTGCAACGATTTATTCTTAAAACCTCCTCAGGTTATGGTTATTAACCTTAAGTACAATTCATTTGCTTAAGTCCAATATTAGTCATAACTTCCATACAATTTATTGTTAAGTGATTGGAGTTGGGATACCCAATTAAAGTTATTTAGTTCATCAATCAATATTACGTTCAATTGCTTAACGAGGCCAATACACTTCAGAGAAAGGAACCAAATTAAACAAAAGAGATATTATATTGATTTTCAATTGACATTACAAAGGAAGGCCTAAGGCCAGTATATCATGCATAACTGAAAAGAAAACTATCTTAAGCCTATGAAGGTGATGGAGGTGATTCAGCAGCTGGGACTTCCACAGCTTGAGCGTCAGAGATTGCTTCTCCTGCATTTGTTGCTTCATCTCCCAACGCCTCATCATCTGGGGTTTGAGGCACCTCGTCCACAAACTCAGACCTGAGTTGCGACAGGTCCTGATTTGGGTACAACTCCTCAGCCCGCTCCATTACCTCGGCGTAAGCAAAGTTCCTCCAGTATGTGCTGAAGCTCTGGTACTTCGCAGTGTTGTGGAAATTGGCAATATAGTCCTTCACTGCCTCTTCCCTTACATTTTGGGCTTCCTCCCTAGCATGGGTTGCGTCATCGACATACCACTTAATTTGGCCCTCGATGTACTTGTACGCATCTTGGGCCCCTGCCAGCTCTAGATTATCCTTCTCCAAGGCTTTAGCTGTCACCCTTTGGTGGTCATTGGAAACCTCCACCTTCTTCTTCAAGGAGGCCACCTCGCACTGAGACTCATGCACCTCCTTCTTCAACGCCTCTATCTGGGCCAAGGCAGACTCCAGCTTGGCCGATTCTTCAAGATTTTGGGCCCTGGCATCTTCAATTTCGGCCCTAACTACCTTCAGCTCCTCTGCAAGGGAGGCGGTCTTCTTCTCAGAGGACAGGGTCCTCATCTGAAAGTCTGTAAGAGCCTCCCTGCACTCCAGTGCGAGACCAAAGGTCCTAACACTTTGGCTCACAAGAGCTCTGGTCAAATCCCTCGCATCGCAGGAGGAGGCGTGCAGCTGCCACCGATCCGTCCAGAATCTATAAAAACTTTCTGTGGCGCTTCGGATCTCAGGTGGCAAGGTCTCTACCAAAGCTGGGGCCAGAGGCTCCTCCCTCACGGCAAGGAAGCTCGGAGACTTGCTTTGTAAGGGAACAGGTTTCTGTTTGGCAGCCTCCTCCTCAGCTACCTCGGCTTGCCTCCTTGCAGCCTCCTCTCTCGCCTCGTCAGCCTCACCACGCCTGACCATTTCAATCTTAACTGCTTTCGAGACGGCTTCTAGTAGCTTCGGCGGCCCGACTTCTTTGCCTTGGGACGCAAAACTCCCAAATTTCCCATAAGAGCTGGAAAGGTGCACGAGTTTTCTCTTCTTCGGCTCCTCAGGGACTTTCTCCTTCCCCCGAGGCTCATTGGCCTTTTCTTGCCTCTGGGAGATCCCCTCTTCGGAAGCCCGTGAGGTACTGTCCTTGGAGAGTCATTCAACTCTACCTCGAACCTCCTTCGCACCACTGTACTCAGGTTTCAAGGGCCTTACTTCACAGTAGAAGTTGCCTTCAGAATGGACGCCATGTCAGGAGCTGGGTACTCCTTCCTCTTGAACTTATCTACACAACACACTGTGTCAGTACCAAAACGAAAACACAAAAATGTACAAGTATGGGAGCTTCATACCCTTCAAGGCCATCAGTTCGAAGTCCAGGAAATAGCGACTTCTGTCGATGCGGTGGTCGAAGTGGCGAAGCTTTAGAGGTCTCTTGTAAATATCCTCTATTACTTCAAACTCCCCCTACTCAGCTCGAACCTCGTACTGCAATTTGCAAACGAGGCATCAACAGTTAGACAAAAAATTAGAGCTAAAAAAGGAATCCAAACTACTAGGGTGGGAGACTCACGAGCTTCTTAGTACTGGGTTGGTACTGTGCAAGACAGGGCTTTGTCTTCCTCCACCACCTGCCACCTGCCCCTAACCCAGAACCACGACTCCTTTCACCCCTTTATAGAAGAAGGCAGCCCCACCACAAAAGGTGCATGGGCCCCCTAGAGAGTCAAGTAATACCACCCCTTGAACTCCTTACCTATTATCCTAGGTTGAAAGAGGGTCATAAAAACGTGGAGAGGCATGTCCTCCCCAAGCGATACTTCCTTCCACAGGAAGTACGAGCTGATCAACTGGCTCCACCCATTTGGCAGAATCTGGGTCGACGACAACATGAAGTTCCTCAGCATAGCCCTGAAAAAGGGGTGCAAAGGAAAACGCATACCTACCTTAAATAAATATTCACTCACTGCAACACACCCTCGCCTCGGATAACAGGCTCGCTCATGGGCCTCGGAGACTAGCATCTCCACATAATGAGGTACACAGTACCTTTCTCTTATCTCCCCCAACCTCTTCGACGTCATATTCGAAGGGACTCTACATGCCCCCCCATTCTACATTGTAATCTATCTCTTCTTCGGTCATAGCAATCTGCTCGACCTCGGAGTCTTCCGTATAACTAGACCCCTGACCAAACGATGCGACAGTGACCAGCTCCCTACGCGAAGTTGACTCCATCTCAGAAAGCAACGAAGAACACAATAACAGGATTTTCCATGAAAAAATACCTACTGAAAAACTACGCGAACACAATTTGCTAGAAAACCAATGGACGGAATTGTTTCAACATCGGAATGGCTAAGCTCTAAGAGGAAAAATCAGATTGCGAGTGCTGAAAATTTCTGAAAATGGGAGTTCTCTCGCCTTTTATAAAGGATCCAGACGAACCCCCACCGTCAGATCAAATCTCATTCAATCTAAACCCTTCAGTTTAAATCAAATTCAAGGCGTAGAATTCAAACAGTTTTTTTAAACCTATGCCTCCGATTCAAGCGTGTCTCCCACGTACCTCATCCGACGCGTCTGCTTCTAGAAGCTCCAGCTGTTCTAATAATTACGATTTTAATTTGACGGCGGCAGGCGCTTTGGAAGTCGCAATGGTTCAGCCAGCTTTTCTCGAAAACATGCGCAAAACATCATATCATTAGCATAACTGTCGAAGCACAATTATTGTCAATGAACCTCGACTTCATCTACAACATTCAGCCATCAAGCCTCGCAGGTTTGGTTTCCCAACCACCTCGACTTCATCTTCAACATTCAGCCATCAAGCCTCGCAGGTTCGATTTTCCAACCACCTCGACTTCATCTTCAACATTCAGCCATCAAACCTCGAAGGCTCGATTTCCCAACCACCTCAGCTTTATCTTCAACATTCAGTCATCAAGCCTCGCAGGTTCGGTTTTCCAACCACCTCAGCTTCATCTTCAACATTCAGCCATCAAGCCTCGTAGGTTCGATTTCCCAACCACCTCAACTTCATTTTCAACATTTAGCCATCAAGCCTCGAAGGCTTAGTTTCCTAACCACCTTGGCTTCTTCATCATTCACCCGCAACAGCACATTTCTAACTCCAACCATGATATAAATATCTATACTTGGACTTGGAGGACTATTATTTAGGTTCAAAAATTCTATTCAATTTTTACCCAACCCACTGGCTTTACTTCATTAAAGTCCATGCATTACATAAATGACTATACTTGAACTTGGGGCACTATTGTTATGTGTTGTCATACTTGGCCAACCGACGTGGGCCTACGACCCACTCAATCCGAACCACGTGGCACTCTAGCTGAAGTGGGCTGAATGGCCGACGCCCTTTATGTCAAGGCCCATATACCAAGGCCTTTAATGTTGCCGAACTCCATATGCCGAGGTCTGTGGATATTTCCGAAGCTTTGAAGCAGAACTAATGCGTGAGCGGCAGAAGCCCCAAACCATGAAGGAACTTCTTCCATGATCATCTCTCCCAAAAGATCTTCTACACAAAGATTTTGTTTGAATGATTGATGGAACGTTTATCATGAGTGCATATGTCAAGTCTTATCACTAGCATGGGGGTTCTGCACAAGTAATAAATGCCCAGCAAGCTAGCAAGTCAATGATGATGCCTAAGATTGAATGTTTGAGTTAAGGAGATGAGGCCACGTGCCAACTCATCTAAGGGCTGTCATTTCACATGTAACACTATTAATACTTCCCCTATATAACATTGAAAGCCTAATGCAAGAATCAATACAAGAAACCACACTTACTCTCTCTTTCATATTATCTCACAACACAATACGAGTTCATACATATTTACATTCACATTCATGAGCACTGATTGGTAATGATTGTACAATCGGATTACGAACATCCCGCCGAATTTCGAACGTTCTTGTCTCACGTCGTTGAGCTACTCCTATGCTCCTGATTTTTTCGTTCTAGACGGTCTATGTGTCTTAGTGTGTAGGACCTTCGCTTACATGTGCGCGGGTGGATTCGGCATCTGTTGACAACACTTTTTGGGGTCAACAAAGTATAAAGTAGATCTGAGCGAAAAACAGTAAAGAACACGAGATTTTTCGGTCGAAGCCCCGAGGTTCGACTACCACATCAAACGTCTAATCCCCATAGAGCATCCATAAAGGAATAAGCTCGAATCCACTAAATCACCGACCAAAAACACAGCAATACTTTGAGTTACAAAAGAACACACAGTTTACCGACTTAAAACAACAGCACACAGCCACTTGTCAACATCAAGAACTCATACAAGAGTTCATGAATCTCACTTTCTCTCAACTACTACACAAGATCAAAGAGAGAAATCAAAAATTACAGAGAGAAAATCAAATCACTCGAAGGAAGTTGCTAGAATAACAAAAACGAAAGAAGACCCAAACCCTAGAGATATTATTCGTTTTTATACGAAAGAAGCTCAAAAATTCAATCCAATGGCCCTTAATTTGCCACGCGTCGAAGATCCAATGAAGTTGTTATTTGAGACTGAAAAACGTGTTTTGTTAATTGGTTTTTCTCTTTTCCTGATTCTTCTACTTATTGGGTCATCAATCCGGGTCTTGGGTTGGGCCTTTCAACTTGGACTTCACAAAAATAGCAACCCAATTTTACAAGGCGCATAATAGATATCCAAAACATAGATTGCCACCCTGAAATTAAGCCAATTGATAAATTCGTGGGAAATACTTTTACTTCAGTCACGTATACAAAACAATTTAAAATAATGAACGAAACATACCACGAACATTAAGCAGCATATAGACTACAGTAGACATCCACAATACTGAACTGACAATAGCACCAAGGTATTATGGAAGAAGGATATTATGGCGTGCTATATTTTTATCGTTTAGGAAATTACCAATACAGAAATGGAAATATCATACTCGATTCCTACAATAACTTTGAAGTCATCTTCCAATGACCTTTAGATATATTTCTAAAAGTAGAACTTACTTCCAGGAGCTAAATGGACTTGTTAAAAGAATTTCAATAAACAAACTCAAATGGAACATCTTGTTTTTGGATTAAATACTAGTATAGAAAATAATAGTTCTGAAAGAAATTACTGAGATGAATCCATGGCGCATTGTTAAGTAGTCAGCTCTACGAACAGACCTAAAGAATTAACGGTAAAAGCAAACCTGCAACGGTTGAACTAATTAAACCTGAACCCCATCTATAAATAATGAATCAAATTTCATTATCCAAAATGCGTTTAAAAAGTTGAGAACATAAAGATTTATTATGAAGGAATTTAATATGGATGAGCAACTTGCTTGTTTTCAGTTCCATGTTTTTTTAGCATCGAAGTGGGGGTGATTCCGGAGGAAAACAATACTTTACTTCTAAAAGAGAATTAGCCAGATGGTGAATTTAACAATCAAATCAGAATAATTATAGATATTTCCTAATCGACCTATCAAATAAATAAAGAAATGTGAACCTCAATGTCCAAATATAACAGAATAACATCAGAATGTCAGAATTAGTAAATCCTCACTTTGATACTTGTTATGGAGAAATTAATTGAGCACCGGAAAATATTATCATTTTTCTACAGTATAAAACAGGATTGGATTTCTTGTCCAGAAACTGGTGTGGTCCCTCACAAAAGATGTGTCCCGGGTAAGCCATAATCGAGATGGATCTGCATTATACATCGTTTAAACAAACAAGTATATAAAGGGGAGCATATCTTCAACTCAAAATGTTTTATCTTTTCACAGACAATCTACAATATACCATTGTACACTTCATACTCATCAATATTATCCCATTTCCATTCTTTCCTGGCCCTGATATTTTGGGGGCTTTTTGCTAATTTCAAATTGGGGCTCTATATTTTGAGTCTCCTTGTATAAAGTTTTAGCTTGTTTGATGGAAATTAAGCTCTTGTTTGAGCCCCATTTTTCATCAAAATATATATTTCAATAGTGATTTGACATCATTTCAACCACACATTTCTCAATAAAATAATATTACACTCAAATCCAAAACTTTTTCTTATTTTTTAACCACACATTCTCCATGTAATGCTATTTCGAAATGCATTTTTTGAGAAAAATAGGGCTCAAACAACCCCCAAAATCATAATTTTAGTAGATTTTGATAAAAGTAGATTAAATATGTCGATTTAAAATTTTGGAACCCATAAAACATATGGATAAAATTAATTCTTGATTTTGACTTTTAGATTAAAATCTAGATTTTAATCGATGCCAAACAGGGACTTCATATAATTATAAAGACAACTATGCCCCAAAATTTGAAGATAAAATTAACAAAATGTCAAATTTCAACCAACAATACAAATTACAAGTAAAGTTTGGCAAACAGAATTACAATGCAATGGCAAAGGGGTATGCTCATTTGTATGATTATTTTCTCACTGCTACTATTTGAAATAAAATTGAATGTATATTTGAGTGATTTATGTACAAAATTGAAGAATGTGATTGCAAAAGATAGTGTAACAAAATAATGAAAATGGTGATCAAATACAAACAAGCTTATAATTTTATATTAATTTATAAGAAATTAACTTAAAATAAGAAGTATCTATATGAACAAGGACAGAGAATTATTAAATTCAAAGTACTTTCAACAAACATCTAAAAATATTATTATCATGAAATTAAAACAAAACAATAGAATAACAACCTATGTACTTTGTAGTATATGTTTTGAAGATAAGAGAGAAAGAAAGAAACATATAACTTGTAACAATGGCAGCGAGATCAAACAAAATTGCATTGAATCTTCAAAATTTTAATTCAAAAGAAGATAATTTATATTTTTTAGGTTTGAAAAAATAATAGGGTGTGATTGTCGGAAATGAAATATGAAAAGACAAAGGGACATTCTCTTTGGTTAAAAAAAGAAAATGAATGTTTGGAAGATAAAGTGTTACCTTAATTATAAATAGGGAAGTAGTGTTTGTGATAAATAAATGTAAGTGATAAATTTGTTGCCATATATATATTCGAAAGATTTTTGTATTTTCAATTTTTATTAGTTTCTTATGTTTGCGTACGGTAATTCTATTTTCAAAATTTCATAAATATAATTTTCATTTTCTTCAACCAACCAATTAACTTTACATAATTTGAGGCTTTCACCAAAGCGGGGCCTTAGATAATTGCCTACTTCACCTCTACTCGTGGCCACCACTGTTCTTTCCATATAAACTAATGATTGCACAAAGGGATAGAGACAAAAGTACAAATTGTTCTAAAAAGATTGAACTAGATTATAACGCCAATCAAAATGACAATGCCGGCCATGATTAGGAAAGAAACCATGGTTGAAAATAAAAATATCGAACCAATCTCAAGACTGATTCAACTCTTCCTTTAAAATACAAATAAGTAAGCATATATCACTACAAAAAACACAAATTTTACCTTCAATCTTCCGAGCATCATTGTTATAGCACCGTAAAAGACATGTAATACGGCCAAAAAGAATATGAAGATGTGCAGCTGATGTATTCCTTTGATTGACATGAGTAGCACATATCCCTGTTATACTTAAGATACAATTTAGTATCAAGCCTAAGGTTAGAAAATGATGAATATTCGCACAAATCAACAACGTACAATGAAAGCAACAAGCTTACATAGTTGCACATTTGTGTGTATGCAAACACGAGATTGAAATTAGTGATTCTTACTTTCTTGCAACCTTGAGATGGACTATCACTAGCCAACATTCTATGCTCGTACAATAGGAGCCTACGGTGATGTTCTGCCTTAGCCCCAGGAGCACTCTTGTGTTCCTCTTTTCTGGCTGAGCGGTTAGGAGCATAACAAAAAAGAAAAGAAAATTCTTTAGCGAAACAGGAATTGAAAGAATCTTATTGAGAACCATCAGAAACTGAATTTATAGACTAAAAGTTAACAAACTTTACTAAAAATACCTAGATATGATCTGTTAAATAAAGACTAGTATTACTCTTTTATTGACAACTTAAAACCGACTTAGTCTACATCGTTTCCAGTAATTACCATGTCATCAACATACAATTCACAAACAAACTAGAATCTGAATTTGAAACTTTGAATCCACAAAAGATAAGATATTGAGATATTTTACCATACCAAGCATGTGGTGCTTGTTTCAATCCATATGATGCTTTCTTCAACCGACAAACGTGGTGCGGAAATTGTTTGGAGATGAACCCTTGGGGTCATTCCATGAAGACATCACGATCTAATTCTACATAAAGAAATGCATTCTTCACATCAAGTTGCCACAACTTCCCACTTCTAAAGGCAGCAAGTGAAAAAATTGACCTGACAATCACCATTTTTGATACTAAACTGGAGGTTTCTTCATTGTCCAAGCCATAGCTTTGAAAGAAACCACGAGCAATGAGATAATCTTTATACCTATCGATTGACCCATCTATCTCAAAACACAAAACCCAAAATGATATTCAAAACTCAAAACTAAAAACTCAAACATGAAGAGAACAGCTCCTAAATTTTTCTTCAAACCTAGGACATGATACACATCATTCAACAAGACACTTTGGATCTTTGCAACATCGGCAACCTTAATCTTCACAACTACTTCTTTTACTACTGGGTAAGTTGAATTATCAGATGTGACAATTACTCGTTCTCCATTATGCTATCGTACGCCTAAAAGTAAATAATCATTGCCAGTCATATGATGCGAGCAACCAGAATCAATGATCCAGTCATCATTAAGAGCACCATCCTCACTTTCAATTGTTTTAGTAGCAAAACAGTGCTTCCACTTGAGTTGATCATCTTCTTCATATTCAATTGCAATGTTTGCTTTGGAAAGCTTCACACGACAATATTTCTTTATATGTCCAATTTTCCCGCATCTATAGCACTTGGTCAAGTTGTTTCTTTGTGGACTGCCGTCATTATCCTTCTGTTTAGACTTTCCTTTTGATAAAAGAGCAGCATTTGATTCAAAATTTAATTTGCTGGCCATTTGCTTCGCCAATGACTCTTGATTGGAGAGCAAATTCTCTAACTCCTTAACTGATGGTTGAGTGGCCCTTCCTTGGATGGAGGTAACAAAAGGAGAATATTCTTTATTTATGCCGTGAATAAGGAATCGCCGTAATTGTGCTTCGCTGATCTTCTCATCAACATCTAGTTCTAAAATTTCAGCTCAAATACTTTTAATTCGTGAAAAATATTCTGAAATTGACATACTTCCTTGTATTGTCATTGCCAATTCATTCTCCAAAAATTGGAACCTTGCTGTATTCTTCTTAGAAGACAACCTCTCAAGAGTTTCCCAAACTTGAATTGGAGAATTAACATCACGAACACCATCAATGAGCTCTTTGCTTTGCCACACCTGATCTTCCACTTCCGTCGTGGTTCAGCATTATCAAGAGTGTCATCTGGAATTGTTGAATCAGTACCAACAACCAATTCCCACGGATATTGGCCTTGAAGGTAAGCTTCCATACACATTCTCCAGTACTTGTCGTTTGTGCCAACTAGTTTCTCAACACCATTTTGTGTATTAGAACCATTTCCTCCACTAAAGAATTCCATGTTTCAAACTAAAGAATTTTCTTGCAACAGAGTCCACCTTTCTCCAAAAAGACAACACTTGATAGACGAGAAGAGTGAATAAAACAAGGACTTTAAACTTGGTTCTGATACCATATGACAAAAAGACAAGAAAATTATTTAATGAAACAGGAATTGAAAGAATCTTACTGAGATCCACAATTAATAATTACAACTAAAACTGAATTTATAGACTAAAAGTTAGCAAACTTCAATAAAAATACTCAGATATAATCTGTTAAATAAAGCCTAGTATGACTCTTTTATTGACAACTCAATACTGACTTAGTCTATTCTAAAAGATTTGATTTATTCAAGCAATTAACACTATAAGAAATTAGCAAGATACACGAAGTTTTGACAAGGACATGGCAACATAGTATACCCAATTCTTTCAGTTATACCGATTTTGGAAATGTAGTTTTGTCCAAACGTCAAAAATAAGGGAAATGAAGCCTAGAACCAGTACCTCTGAAAAAGTAAATTATGAAGTAAAAGGTGAGTCAAAAAGCAAATAAATGACTCTAAAAAATCAAGGGTTTATTATTTTTCATTCAAAGTACAGTGGAAACAGTGTAGAAATTATTCGCAAATCAATCGATATTCAAGTCAATCCGGCCTAAAATTGTGAAATTCTGAATTCTGAAAATACAACACAAGAATCCATATTCGTCCTGTAACAGAAAATAAAAGAATCCCCCCATCTTTTCCTTGATCAAACACCCAAACAAGCTCCTTCAACTACGTTTTTTCCACTTTCGTCTGGCAAAACAATCCCACATTCCCAATCAGAATCAATTAGAAAATAACTGTCTAGCTATATAATTTAACATTAAAAGGACACATTTTAAAAGCAGCAAAACTACCGTTCCTAAATACACAAAAAAATACGAAGAAAAATAACCTCTCCGAACTTATGAAGAGTTTTTTCCAGCTCTATGGAGATTAAAATGATTACCGCAGAAACTAATGCCACTGCCCATGTTGGTGTCTGGTCTAGTTGCCTCGCAGATTCTAATTCTCCTCCCGCCATTTTTTTTTTTTCCTTTTCTTCGATAGAGTATATAGAATCCAATGTAAAAATCGCATTGGATTTTGTTTTTGTTAATTTCAGTTTCTAATGGAAATGAAGAAATTCAGATTTTGACAATGACTGGATTACAATATGTAAAAAAGTGCCCGAATTTTGGTGAACTAATGGGTAATCGACCCAGTGTCGAATCCAAGACTTCGACTAAGTTAGAGAGATCATTGATCGTTGACCATTGAATGTCGATAGTTAACGGTCGTATAGCGATATGTTTATTAATATTAAATTAAATAATATTAAAAATTCTTCGATCTATATGTAAATATACTAAAATGTAAAAATCGTATATTTATATCATATTATATTTCTATACAATCCGAAATAATATAAATTACATGATACATAAAACTTCTTTGTGTTATCAATGTTTAACAAATCTTTTGCTTGACTAGAAGTAGTTGAGATATTAGATATACCACTACAAAAACTAGATTAAAATTCAGTGGAAAAAATCATTCCATAATTAATATGAGAATTGAATGTTAATCAAAGATTAAACGTAATTAAAATTAATTTTAAAATATAATTAAAGTTTCAATTTTCAATTCTCAACACTAATTCATCACAAATTATAAATTCCCCAATTTCTCATTTTCAATTTTCATAAATCACATATTCACATTTCACAATACTCAAATTAATTTTTAATATCACAATTCACAATAAACAAATTCTCAAATAACATATAAATTAAAACTCAATACTCATAAGTCATATCTTATAAATTATTAAAGCATAAAATATTTAAAACGAAAAAAAAACTTTTGTAAATTCTTAACATATATTATTTTGTTAAATTTAGAATTAAAATTCAACCATTACCATGATGGTTAAGTTTCCAATTAGCCTAACTCTAGAAGTTATATGTTCAAATCCTATCATCAGGGAATTAATTTTGGTAAATATTGTAGAAATAAAAATTTTACACAATGAAATGGAGGGGAAGGAATCAAACCCAAAACTTATAATATATAAAAGGAAGCTCTAACCAACTAAGAAAAATGGAGGTTTGAAAATAAAATGAACTACCAATTATATAACATAAAATTTTTATCTATTACCAAAAAAAAAAAAAAAATTCTCCCTAGCGAATCGTCCTAGCTAGCCACCTACTGAATCCGCCCTTGGTTCGACCCTTATATAGAGCGTAGACCCCGTGTGAATAAAATAATGTTCAATTCCCGAGGTGTGAGTGTTCGATTATCCCGCATGTTAACAATTATGTTTATATAGTATGGTCCTTGCAATATAATTTTGAAAAAGAAATTCATGTTTCTAACGGTACTGAACCATGTTTGGAAGCTTTGACAGTTGACAGAATTGGAAGAGAAACCCGATTTAATTTCTATAGTGCCATTGAGTGTTAATAGGGATTTAGTTGAGGGGAAAATATGTCCACAAAAGGGGGAGGGAAATACTCTAAATTATAAAATAATTATTCCTATAAAAATAAATACCATTTGAGAAAAAGAAGTGTCCTTTGCAAAGAAAAAATAAAATGGAAACCTAATAATAAAAATATCGTCGGAGAAACGTGATAAATGGGATAGTAAAGAATGGTAAAAAAATAAAAATTGCAATGTATTAGGAAGTTTATGTACGATTGCGCCAATGTCAATGATAATTGGCAAGCACATGTAAAGTGTTTTGATGATAAGTTCAATAAGGAAGATTAAATAGTATTAAGAGCAGCTTTAACATATGTTGAAAAAATGTAAGGAAATCTGAATACTTTAATGAATTCCAAGGCACGAAAAAACGTTATCTTTTAAGAGATATTTCTCCCCTATCCAACAAAGTCACAACTGGGGTATGATAGAAAATTTCTCTCAGGATACAATGGAGACGTTTGATTCAAATTGTGACTATTTGATCAAACCAAGAAGACACTCGAAAATAACTGATTGATGCCAAGATAAAGAAAGAAGAATAAATTGTTTAATGTGTTTTGCAAACGAGAATTCGCCCATAATTTATAAAAATTGAGGCAACCGTTTGAATAGGTGTGTCCCTTGAAATTCTTTTTCGGGGACGTTGCCCCCGAGCCCCCACGGATGGCGCTGCCCCCTCGACCCTCGTGACCTGACCGGGTAAGTCGATCCCCGTTGCGCAGTGACAAACACTAGTCGGGACGACAAATCATTTGCAAAACAGAAATAAATACATGCAAAATGATGAAAAATATCTAACAACATATACGCCAATTTTGCGTAAAATGCCAAATTGGTGTGAAAACTCCTTCCAATGCGACTTCATATTTTGACATCAAACTGGTATAATGAAAACTTTTTATTTGGTGTAATTTAGAGTTTTTCTTATTTTTCATTTTACCCTTCATTTTGTACTACAACAAATTTAATTTCCTAATATATCATTTTTGTTATTTAATGATTTAATTTTATTTATAGTTATTTTAATTCAATTATTACTTTTATATTGTGATGTTTGATTTAATATATTTTTAAATTGTGTTATTAAGTGTAATGCTTCATTTAAATTATTTATAAATTCAAAATTTTAGTTAATTAAATATAATTTAATAATTTTTGTAGCCATATAATTTTTAATTAAGTAATTTATGAAATAAATTGATTGTTAAGATTGAAAAAAAGAAGGAAATAAAGGAAACATTGTTCATTTAGTATAATATTTGGTATAATAGATTTAAAATGATTAAATAAAATTGTGTAAAAGTTGCACCATTTCGATGTGAAAGTTGCACCATTTTAGTGAAGCCCTTGTTTGATCCACATTATTTTCATAAGAATGCATTTTTGAATAGTATATTGATTAAAAATGTTGTTAAAAAAAGGTTTTAAATTTTCATGTAATATTATTTTATTGAAAAATATGTGGTTAAAATGATGTCAAATCATTATTTGAGAATGTATTTTTTTGAAAGAATGTGGCTCCAACAGGGTGTTAAATCCAATCATGCAACATGTTCATTCGACTTGCCATTAAGTTTGACATTTTAAGATATGACATCCATCATTTCTATTGATTTTTACAACAATCTTTCATGTCGCTAACTAATTTTGACAGGAGATATGTTAAGAAGAGCAGAAGTGTTTCAGAACCCGGGTTTCAATCCAGGGCCAAGATGGCAATACCTCGGCCCTTGATCTTCAATCATGCGGGGCCCACGCGATTCACATCGAGGGCTGAGGTGAATGTTATAAAGAACAGAAGTGCTTCAGAACCCGAGATTAAATCCCGGGTTTCAATCCAGGGCCAAGATGGCAACACCTCGGCCCTTGATCTTCAATCACGTGGGGCCTGCGCGATTCACATCGACTTGATCTTCAATCACGTGGGGCCTGCGCGATTCACATCGAGGACCGAGGTAGAAACCTCGGCCCCTGGCTCCAAACCCTGGATTTTATCCCAGGTTAAGCAGCATTATTTCAAGATAAATGTGAATATATGTAGCTTAATTCAAAACTTTATCTATTGTACTTCAAATTCACAATTGTGCAGGGAGCATGCCATCGTTGTTTACACCTCGACAAAAGGAATAAAAATCTTACCGACAATTAGTAGAATTGCAGGTAAGGGAGCAAGAGAGAATTAGAATATCGGACTTTTAAGATGCTTGATTGGGTTGCATTAACCAGAAGAGCCCAAAAGTAAAATTTACACAAATGAGGTGAAGGAAATTCAAAAAATGTAAGAAACTAAATTTGCAAACATAAACTCCATTGTAGAGTAGCATATCATGTCTCATACAAAATCTTATTGCAATCGAGAAGAAAATTGGTTTTGCTGGGAATCACTTGGGACAAATACAGGAAGCTGACCTCCCCTCTGTGATCTACCCTGTTGATAGTAACTTGACGTGGAACTTCTCTGGGGACCGGTTGGCAATGAGGCGCCAGTTCTAGCCCCTCGGCTCAGCTGTTCGTTCATGAGAGGACCTCCAAAGAATATAGATTGACCTGCGTATGTAAGCTCAGCAGCAGTAGCTTGAGATGATGAACCAACATTTAGGGTGGCAGCAGAAACAAAGCGCCCTGCTTCTGGATCCCAAAATACTGATGATTTCACATTTTCAGCAATACCCAAATTGTTTTTCCTCGAGGGCAGCCCAGATTTGTCATCGCTAATAGAAGCTCCATTTTTTTCACTTGCTTTTGCAGACCTAGGAGATTGATTAGCTGATTCTTGATATATCGGATTAAAGTGGTCTATGTTTGAAGAATGCTGCTGCTCAACGGGTGAAGAAGTGAGATTTGTCGCAAGAGGACTGCTTAAGTTACTTATGCTGTGACCACGTGTATCAATGTCATCCCTGCTAGCTTGACTAGGCGGATATGAGGTTTTAGATGGGGACAACACTGATGCCCCTGCTCGAGCATTACTCTCGTAATATCCTTGCCTTGTACTCGTTGGAGAGCTTTTACCACTCATGGTGGTATTGGATAAATGATCAGCATCGTAATTATGATGTCTAGAACTTATTGGACGTAAAACAGATGACGAAGCTCTGGCCTTTGCACCAGCTTTAATAGCCTCGTGAGAGTCCAACTTCGCAAGCTTCCACGCGCTGATTCTGACTGGACGCTGTGGTCCTCGTCTCTCCTTGTCAGCTTGCACAGCATCTGGATCGACTGTGGAAGGTAGACGTCCAGGCTCAAGATGGGGAATAATTTCATCCTGTGTAGGAGATGCCAAAAAGCAAGGAATATAATACCACTTGGTAATATAGATACATATGCAGGAACAGATAAACGAGGTTAGAAATGTTCCCCTTTAAGTGGTATAATTGAGCCAACATAGGGCCTGTTTGAACCACATTATTCCAAAAAAATACATTCTTAAAGAATGATTTGACATCATTTTAATCACATTTTTCAATAAAATAATATTACACGCAGATAAAAAATGTTTCATTATTTTTTAACCACACATTTCTCATCAATACACTATTCAAGAATGCATTATTACAAAAATAATGTGGCTCAAACACCCCCATAGATGCATTTTTTACTTCCCATGTTCCAGTTGAAATTAAAATTCTACTTAATAGCAACAAAGGTTAAAAATAATAAAATGCTATCAGATAAATGGAAAACACGCTTTGAGTTAACGAATCAACCAACATGATAAAAACATTAACTCCCCTAGTAACCATGGAGACAATAAGAAACCAATACGACCATAAAATTTGTAGTTAAAAGTTGTACAAAATGGTTGAAAATGGAAAAGTTTGTCCTGCATCATACATATCGCCCCTAAGAGCAGATCCACATAATAAAAGTTAACATGGACAAAGAAATGTGGATTGGTCTTTCTTATATGAATGAATGCAAAATTTTATGATGACATACAACTCAAATCATATGATTATAGACGGTGCCCATTATAGACAAATCGAAAAGACAGAAACAAGAAAGTGCAACAAAAATTGAACCTAGTGCCTAATGTTATCATCAACCTACCTTCCATTAACATGTGGATTAGTATCTCAAATGATTTCCAACCCATTGTTTTCATTATCATTCATAATGCTTCATTACAACTACAAACAACTAAACTCTATTCCCAATAAATTAGTATCGTACCAAGATTCATCTTAAGCTTCTCATTAGGCAGAGGTCTTGTGCTAGAATCCTAGGGACGCAATAAAAAGCCGTGACGGGGTAAGTGGATAGATACCCACCTAAAGCGGACGGTAGATATGATATAACAACTTGGATATAGAGATAGGGTCTTTACAAAAAAAAAAAAAAAAATGCGCATTTTTTTATAATTATTGGGCTGCTTTTCTTAGTTTAGCAAGCCTTGTTTTCCTTTTGAGGCTATTGGTTAGGGCCGTTGATTTTTAGGCTTTTACCATTGATAATTGTTATGCTGCTTTTCATTGGACAATTGTTGAATTTTTTATTAAATTGGTTGGAATGTGATTAATTATATACAGTTTCATTATGTCAACTGAGAACACTGACTACGTTTGCATTTACTTCACTCTACTCTTCATGGACATTTCATTTCCAATTACTAACTGAAGGCAAAGGCGATTTGTGGGGGACATATTGATGGAAATCTTCAGCCACCTAATCAAGAGAAGGACAAGGAGAAGTATTTTGCCTGAAAAACCAAGGATTTCCGAATTATGGTCTGGATCATTGGTCTTGTTGATGTTCATATTGTCCTTAATCTCAAGCCTCACGAGTCAGCTCTTTCTATGTGGGAGTACTATAAGAAAATCTACTCGCAAAGCAACAATGCTCGATGACTTCAATTGGTGTTTGAATTAGCAAATTTTTCTCAGGACTCTCTTTCCATTGAAGATTATTATTCTGGTTTTCCGAACATTTGGACTGAGTCTACAAATATTATCTAATGCTTCGATATTACCTAATAATTTGAAGGCTGTCAAGCTGTGCATGAAATCACCAAGAGGGATCAATTTCTAATAAAATTGCAAACTGAATTTGAATCCACCTGATCCAGTCTCATGAATTGCAAAACGATTCCAACGTTGGAGGGCCCGTTTAGGTGAGTTGCTAAAGGAAGAGCAATGACTTATCGCTCGTACTTGTCGAGTGAAAAAAATGCTGTAAATAGATTAGGAAAATAATTTGTTTTTGAAATCCCTTAATTCAAGGGATTCAATTGTCTGTCTATCCCTTAATCATAGTGATTTGTTGAATATTATTCCCAAATTTTAGGCTGGTTTAGTTTCCTATTTTTCCTCATGTAAATTACTATATATTGCCGTGTATTATTAATGAAAAGTGACAATTTTCCTTCCCACATTTTGTTTCGTGGTATCAGAGCCATCGGCTCCTCTGGGATTTTTTTTCTCAGGCAGCCTTTATTGTTGCTAATTTTAGTTCCTTTTTTTTAGGGTTCTTTTCTAGCATACTTTAGCCAGTATTTGGCCTTAATCGTGTTCCTTAAAACCTGATCTGCCAGACTTAATCACCATGTTAACCTCCGAAATCACCAGAAACCCTGACCCATCAAAAGAATCCAAATTCTGTTCAGAAAATTGGAGAGCTCTAGACAATCTGGCCTTCTACAAATTCAATGGAAAAACTACCTCAAATGGTCTCAATTTGTCCAAATGTATCTCAAAGGCAAAGGAAGACTTAATCATCTTCTTGGAAAAGGACCTGCAAAGGATAAACCAAAATTTAGAGCATTGGATGAAGAGGATTCCATGATAATGTCCTGGCTGTGGGACTCTATGGATCCCATGATTAGCAACACATGCATGTTTCTGGCTACCGCAAGGAGATATGGGACTTCATCAACCACACATATTCAAAGGCCCATGATGCTGCCCAGGTGTACGAGATCAAGGTCAAGATGCAGCCACAAACAAGGAGACAAATCTGTCATAGAGTATGCAAACATATTGCAAAATCTGTGGCAAAAACTTGATCTTTGCTGAGTTTTTGATATGAAATGTCTTCAGGATGCTGTCACCTTGAAGAATTTCATTGAAAAAGATCGAGTTTATGATTTTTTGGCAGGATTGAATCCTGAATTTGATCAAGCTAGAGTTCAAATCCTTGGAAAATCACTCACACCAACCCTAGAAGAAACTATCTCATTAATTTGAGCAGAAGAAAGCCGATGAAGTGTTATGCTTGAACCACACACCACAAATGGGTCAACCCCTGGTAGCAAACCATCCGGAGAAAGGAAAGAATGATCTGCTCAAATACCCGAGTAAAGGAAAACAGTGGAAGGAAAACAAGGACGACCTCTAGTGCACCTATTGCAATAAACCGAGACATGAAAGGGTTAATAAGTGTTGGAAGTTAGATGGTAAACCTCCAAGCCGGGAATGGGGGAACTATGAGAGGCAGCAGAGACCTCAACCACACACGGTGGAGCAGCCCAAAACGGAGGAAAATCTCAAAGCAGGAGGATTTATCAGTGAAGAAATTAAACGGCTAAGAAGCTTATTGGAGTCTCTTGAAAAGCCTTCTGGAGCCTACTCTTTAGCCCTTTCAGGTAAGATTTCATTCTCTTTTTGCAACAATGCCTCAAACAAGTGTTATGACAATTCTGGGATTATTGACTCATGTGTCATAGACCATATGACCCCCACTCCTCAATTCTTTCATACCTATACCCCATGTCCAAGTAATAGAAAAATTGTAGCTGCCAATGGCTCTCTAGCTACTGTTGCAGGGTTCGGAGAAATACATATCACACCTAACCTTATTCTTAAACATGTCCTTCATGTACCAAAACTGTCAACTAGCCTTGTGTCCATTCAAAGGCTTATTCAAGCACTTAAGTGTTACGCTGTGTTTTCTCCTTCTTATTGTGTTTTTCAGGATCAGGGAACAGGTAGGATTATACTTGCTAAAGAAAGGAGCGGCCTTGAAACACTTAAGAAAGAAAGGAGTTTTTGTCCTTGCCTTCATCTTTTCTATAGTTACAAAAATAAAAGATACCATTTGGTTGTATCACTTACGTCTAGGTCATCCATCATTTAAAGTTTTAAAAATCATGTTTCCTCAGTTGTTCCAAGGATTAGATATCTTTGAGTTTCATTGTGATATTTGTGAATTGGCAAAACATACTAATGTATCTTTTCCTATCAGCAATAAAAGTTCTCATACTTTTTATTTGATTCATAGTGATTTATGGGGCCCTTCTACTGTAGCCAATGTCTCTGGGGCTCGTTGGTTCATAACCTTAATAGATGATTGTACTTGGGTAACATGGCTCTTCCTTCTTAAACAAAAATCCGATGTCAGCACTATTATACCTACATTTCACTCACTGATTCAAAATCAATTCAGGGTAAAAATGAAAAGGTTTAAGACAAACAATGTTCAAGACTACTTCAACCAAAATCTATCACATTACTTTCAAACACAGGGTATTATCCATGATTCTTCATGTGTCAACACACCCCAACAAAAAGGGGTAGCTGAAAGGAAAAATAGGTATTTATTCAATGCTACCCGAGCTTTACTCTTTCAAGAAAATATTCCTAAATCCTACTGGGAGAGGCTGTTCATACTGCCACGTACGTCATAAATAGGCTTCCTTCAACGATGTAAGAAAACAAAAGCCCCATGGAGGTACTTAATAAATTTTATCCCCATTTCCGAACCTCTAATGGACTCACACCTAGAGTATTTGGGTGCACTGCCTTTGTTAATGTCCACAACCAACATAGAGGCAAACTAGACCCTCGAGCCATCAAATGTCTCTTCCTTGGTTACTCATCCACTCAAAAGGGGTACAAGTGTTACAATCCCTCATCTAGCAAATTTTATATTTCGGCAGATGTTACCTTTACTGAAAAAACACCGTTTTTTTCCAAGTCCTCCCTTTGAAGGGAGTTATCAATGATGGAAATGAGTACTTGTGAGTCCTTCGAACCAATTAAACATCTTGACTTACCTCAGGTCTTAGATGCTCTAGTCTGCGTCGAAACCGAACAAACCACATCCGAGTCACCCAATCTTGTCACTGAACTCAAGTCTCCTCCTCTCCCAACCATTGTCAATCATGATCTTCTAAGTATTACTCAGGTGTATTCAAGGAGAAAGGCCCTCCCAGAACTAACAAAGCTCCAGGAATCCAACTTAGACTTTGACAATGAGATCACCGTAAGAACTAACCCACCTTTACATACACAAAATGTTGAAACATCCATTGATTCAATAGATGACCTGGATCTCTCTGTTGCTGTTAGAAAAGGTATCAGAGAATGTACTAAACAACCACTTTACCCACTATCTCACTATGTTTCACTTAAAAATTTGTCACTAGCCCACAAAAGGTTCATTGTGAGCTTAAACACCATTGCTATTCCTAACACTGTTTTTGAGGCATTTTCAAAAAAGGAAATAGAGGGACACTATAAGAGAGGAAATAAATGCATTAGAAAGGAATAGAACATGGGAGATTGTTGATAAACGGAAAGGAAAAAACATTGTTGATTGCGAATGGATTTTCACATTGAAATAAAAAGTTGATGGTTCCCTTGAAAGATATATAAGGCACAATTGGTGGCTAAAGGGTACACTCAAACTTATGGGATTGATTATCAGGAGACTTTTGCACCAGCTGCAAAAATGAATACAGTAAGAATTTTATTATCATTGGCTGCTCACTATAATTGGGAACTCCTTCAATATGATATTAAAAATGCATTTCTTCATAATGATCTCGATGAAGAAATCTTCATGAACATTCCACCGGGATTTGAGGGGGACACAATTAGAAAGGTATGCAAGCTTAGGAAGGCTCTTTATGGGTTAAAACAATCCTTATGGGTTAAAACAATCTCCTAGAGCATGGTTTGGAAGATCTGCAAAAGTCATGAAGGACTCAAGGATGTAAACAAAGTCAAGGTGACCACACTCTGTTCATCAAGCATTTGTCTACAGGTGGAATAAGTGCACTTCTAGTCTATGTGGACGACATCATAGTGACTTGAAACGATGAAAGAGAAAAACAAGAATTGAACCAAAGGCTAGAAAAAGAATTTGAAATAAAGGAATTGGGAAAATTAAAGTACTTCCTTGGCATTGAAGTGGCATACTCTACACAAGGAATATTCATATCTCCACAAGAGTATGTAACTGATTTGTTGACAGAAATCGAGAAGATTAGGCGTAAACCAGTGTCTACACCAATGGATCCAAATCATAAATTGGGAGAAGCTAAAAAGGAACCAGCTATTGATAAACGAATGTACCAAAGTTTGTTGGTAGACAAATATACCTTGCTCACACTCAGCCAAATATAGCCTACTTCGTGAGTGTGATCAATCAATTCATGCATGATCCTAGGGAACCTCATCTTCAAGCAGCATGCAGCGTACTACATTACTTAAAAGGCAGTCGGGGAAAGGAATTTCGCTCAAAATGAACAATAATCTAACTCTGGAAGCTTATTCCGAAGTCGACCATGCAGTTTCCCTATTAGATAGGAGATCAACTACAGGGTATTGCACTTTTCTTAGAGGTAATTTAGTAATATGGAGAAGCAAGAAACAGAATGTGGTGGCAAGAGTTAGAATTCAGGACTATGGCTCAAGGATTGTGCGAACTACTTTGGCTGAAGATCATCCTAGATGATTTGAAAATCAAATTGGAAGGCCCTATGAAGCTCTATTGTGATAACAAGTCAGCTATCAATATTGCTTATAATCTTGTACAACACGATAGGACAAAGCTATTGAAATTCATAGGCACTTTATTAAAGATAAATTGAAGGAAGGATTGGTGTGTATGTCCTATGTTCCTTCAGGACGATTATTAGCTGATGTTCTAACAAAAGGGCTTAATAGCTTGAGTTTTCATGATCTTTTATTCAAGGTGGGAATGGAAGACATCTATTCCTCGGCTTGAGGGGGAGTGTCAAGTGAAAAAAATGCTGTAAATAGATTAGGAAAATAATTTGTTTTTGAAATCCCTTAATTGAAGGGATTCAGTTGTGTGTCTATCCCTTAATCATAGTGATTTGGTGAATATTCTTCCCAGATTTTAGGCTGATTTAGTTTCATATTTTTCCTCTTGTAAATAGCTATATATTTCCGTGTATTATTAATGAAAAGTGACAATTTTCTTTCGCACTTTTTGTTCCAGTACCTCTTTAGAGTAATATCAGAATCAAGTAATGTTGCACAAGGGAAATTCAAGCATTGGAATACGTCTAGTGTGCAGTGTTATAGGTGTAAGGGATTTGGTCACAAGGGTCTTCAGTGTCCCAAAAGTATGCAAATATTGTAAGAAGCTTAGACATGTTATTAAGAAATGTCAAACTCGTCCTCCCCACAAGATTGGAGCAGGTTATGTTGCTCCTGCCGCTTTCGCCTCCGATTTTGCTCAGCCAGGTACTTCCACTCAAGTTCCATCCTCTCCCAACCCTTCCCAAAACTCCATTACTCTTGAGATGATCCAACAAATGATTATTTCTGCTTTATTTGCCTTAGGTGTCTCAAGTAATACATTACCACTTGGTTATTAGACTCGGGTGCTTTTAACCATATGACTCATGATCCTTGGTTACTTACTAATCTTAGATTGTATAGTGGACCTCTTCATATACACTGCCAATGATAACACTTCCTATCTCGACCACACCAAATTTACCTAATGTTTTAGTCTCTCATAGTTTATCAACTAATCTTACATCTATTGGTCAACTTGTTGATAAAAATTGCACCGTGTCTTTTTCTCCTTGTGGCTCTTACGTAGGATCAGATATCTAAGAGGATGATCATGAAAGGGCCTAAGGAGGAACATCTCTTTCATATTTCACCAAAGCCTTTTCCACGAAAACCAGTTTCGTCTTTTCCTTTTTGTTTGTAATGATGCTGCTACTTTTGATTTTTTTTATTGGCATAAGAAATTTGGACACCCCAATTCGAATGTGTTACTACATTTGTTCAACTCCAATTTGCTTGGTAATAATAAAAATTTTGTTTCGAGTTTATCTATTTCTCTTGATTGTGCCTCATGTAAACTTGCTAAGAGTAAGGTTTTACCGTTTCATCTCATGATTCTCATGTTTCGCATATTTTCGATATTGTTCAGAGTGATATCTAGGGTATAGCACCCGTGGTATCGTATGCTCATTGTGAATATTTTGTTACATTAATCGATGACTAATTGCTTCACATGGGTTTATTTTCTTCGTGCAAAGAGTGAGATTTTCACTACCTTTCATGCTTTTCTAGCTTTTATTGACAACCAATTTTCCTCATCAATCAAGATCTTATGATCTGATTCGGGAGGTTAATATATGTCTAATATATTTCAATCTTTCTTACAGACCAAATGTACTATTTCTCAGCGATTTTGCCCTTTTACTCCCAACAAAACGAGGGAACAAAATGCAAAAATTGTCACCTTTTGTACATGTTCACAGTTCATCTGATTGAGTTTTCTGTTCCCACTCGTTTTTTGTGTGAAGCCCCATCTACCACCATTCATCTTATATATCGATTGCCGTCTCCCACTCTTGGTAATGTTTCTCCATTTTATAAGCTATTTGGTCATCATCCCACATATGCTCCATCTTCGTTCCTTTGGCAGTATTTGTTTTGTTCATTTACCACCATATGAAAGGACAAAACTTACACCTAAATCCGTCAAGTGTGCATTTCTAAGATATGTTGGGACTCAAAAAGAATATGTATGTTACGATCCTAAGACACATCTTAATAGGATCTCTCATAATGTTGTTTTCTTTGAAAAACAAACTTCACTTCAGAAATTGATATTTTTCCCCTGTATTCTCTGTCTTGCTTGATTTTTCTACAAAACTCTCTGGTACAAGCCGGGTTTGGTTTACACACAGGCATGCTGTAGCAATCGAAAAAAAAAATGTTTTACTTCGTTCTAAAATAAAATTTTCCTATAGGACTCAAATATAATCTGGGTCATATTATTATGTTGCTACGACACTTCCTAATAGTCCAAATTAAACTTTGGTCACGAATGTAAAATTCGGCAAACTTGATTTTCTTAAATTTTACAAGGTGTTAAAATCGCTATTAACCGACAAAATTTTATGTTAATTTGGTAACATTATTTTTCTTACGACACACTTTATTTTAATACTACCATTTTTGTTTCCATTATGTAATTTTTTTTGAAATTGGACAAATTACTTGCATGTTTCATCATCCATCATTTATGCTCCAACTTATCATTTTAATAAACTTCCATTTTTGTCAATGCCATAACCCCACTTAGCATATTAAATTTCAAAAATGTTAATTGTTAACTACCAACCAATTTCATTTCCATAAACTGCCATTAGTGTTTAATTATCCACAAACCAATACCTT
Source organism: Olea europaea var. sylvestris (assembly GCF_002742605.1). NCBI lineage: Eukaryota > Viridiplantae > Streptophyta > Magnoliopsida > Lamiales > Oleaceae > Olea > Olea europaea. The sequence goes on from NW_019267589.1 coordinate 152,480, forward strand.
TTCCATGAACTACCATTTGAAAATCAATTTACAAGTTCCATGCCAACCGTCACTTTCATTTAAAATTTAAAAACAATAACTACCCATAATTTCTAACGGCACGTCCATCATTCAAAATCCACCAATTATTTTCACTTAACATTTTAACTCTTATCTAAACAATTTCAATTTCAACCTACCCACCAAGTGCATTTTAACATCCGCTTTTGCACTGCCATGAAACCGTCTCTTTTGTTTTAAGTTGTGAGTTCATTTTCAAAGCTGAAATCTCAACTTCTTTAGCCACGCTCTCTCCCTATTATACTTATGCATCAAATTATTTTGCCCCTTCTTCCATAGACAAAAAGAACTTTGAATTTGAAAATTTCTAAAGAAAAGGGCAAGACGTACACTGCATTTTAATCTTTGGACACGAAAGGATATTTCAAACTCCAAGCATTAAGGTAGGGGTGTTTCGGCACTTATGTAAGTGATGTAAGATTTATATATTTTCGTTTGCATTAAATGTGTTATTGTGTTACTCATGATGGAATCACCGTTTGGTGGTTTAAACAAGAGATGATTATGACAAATGAAATGGGGTTATAAAAAACCTAAGAATAAGCGGACTGACTGATCACCAATTCGCTTGAAATTGACGGTGACACAATTGACCAAAGTTTGCATTTCTGAAATATATATTTTTACCGTTTACTTAAGTGTTTCCTACTGAGTATTATTTATAGTAGCCCCTTCTAAAATTTTATAGGTTAAGATCGAGGCATGGTAGTGGTTGGCCTAGTGACAAGTGTTCAGCGATCTGAAATGCTTTCACTTTATAGTAAAGATTTCCATTTTGTAAATATTTTATGGAACTTAGATGAACTTTTAGAAATGCTTTTTAATGTTTATTTTGTCCCATTTTTAGACAGTGCATGTTAACAAGAATTTGAAAGTGTTGGATTGATTTGTATGAAGTTTTATTTTATGCTAGGTGGAAATTTCAGTTTCTGTCCTTCTAGTTGAAAATAGCATAACTTGGGCTAAAGTGCATGTTTTAAAGTGAAATTAGTTGAGTTTGAAAGATCCATGAATCTTCTAATTGTAGCCTTTGGAATTTCCTCAAAATATTATCTAGAGAAAAAGTTATGCTCATTTTAGTAAACTGCGTCGTTGCAAATCCGAGTTTTCTGTCCAGCATTTTAGAGCAACATTTTCTTGCTTCAAACGTTATTGTCAAGACCCCAAAATTTTATATGTGGTACATATATGAATGCTTTAGTCCCTGTAAAAATTTCATAAATTTTAATAGACATTCGCTTGGTCAAATATATTATCCTTCCACTGTAGTTAAATCCATAATTATCGATTTGCCTTCAAATCTTTTACAAATCGAATTTTGCTACATCTACCTAAGTTTATATGGATAACTACCTTCCATTATATTTTATATATTTAAAAAAAAAAAAAAGGATTTGGATTTATAAAATACTTTAGCTAGCGTCAAAGGGGTCGAACCAAAGAAAGAAACGAATATTATTTTAACGCTTCGGTTCCAAGAATTACACATGCTGTATTGATCACGGCTCTCGAGCCTCTTTCTCCAACGGCTATCTCCCCAGGCCTTCCTGATCCTCCACGTATGGCATTAGATTCTTCATCAGATGATCTTTCGCCTCCTGTCACTTTTTGTTGCACTTCACGTGTTCCATGACCTCTAGATAGGATAGCTTTTCTTCCCATAGCTATATGTCTGCTACCCTTTACTCCATTTCCATTCCTACCTCCTATAGACAAGCTATAGAACAAGAGTGTTAGCAACAAGCAATAAATGCAAAACTTGAGACTCTTGAAGCCAACCAAACTTGGAATGTGGTGCCATGTCCCCTAACTCTAAACACATTGGGAGTAAATGGGTATATTAGGTCAAACTTCGTTCTAATGGGTCTCTACATCAAATGGATGTAAAGAACGCATTCCTACATAGAGATCTTAAGAAAGACATTTTTATGAAACTTCCATCTGGTATGCCTCTTCCCTCAACTAACTTTATATGTAAGCTTTAACACTCCTTGAATGGTCTTAAGCAGGCTCCTTGAACAAATTTTAACAAGTTTCGTCGCACTCTTCTGGATTTCTCCTTTATTCAAAGTCAATATAACGCATCTCTATTCTTTCAAGAGAGTACTAATAGCATCGTCCTTTTAGTATATGTGGATGATATCATAATCTCTAAATCTGATCATTACCTTATTTAGAAGTTTCAACAGCATCTTCACTCCGTTTTTCGTATGACAGACCTGGGTCATCTCACTTGCTTCCTAGGCTTAGAAGTTCATAATGCACTGCATGGTATCTTCTTGAATCAAAATAAGTATATTCAAGATTTGATTAAGTTGGCTCATTTATTTGAAGCCTCCTCTGTTGATACTCTGTTGGAACTTAATGCTAAATATCAAAAAGATAAAGGCAATATTCTTTCAGATCCTACTCTATATTGGAAGTTGGTTGACAGTCTCATCTATCTCACTATCATACATCCGGGTATTTCTTTCGCAGTTCACACTATCAGCAAATTCATGGACACCCCTTGTCATCTACATTTGGTAGCTAACTGAGCAGAATGTCCTGATTCTTGTAAATCTACTATTGGGTGGTATCTCTTTCTAGGTAATGTTCTCATTTCCTGGAAATGTGAGAAACATGATTGTGTTTCTAAATCCTACACTGAAGCTGAATATCGAGCTATGTTCGCTGCATATTCTGAGATTGTGCAGTAGCATGGTCTTCTCGCAGAACTTGATTTTTCTCAAATTTCAACCTACATCTCTCCACAGTGACAACACTAGTGCTATTTACATTGCAACTAATCATGTATACCATGAACGCACCAAACAAATCGAAGTGGACAGTCATTAAATCCGAGACGCCTATGATTTCAAAGTTGTTCTTCTCCTCCATGTTTCCACCAGTCAACAAGTTGCAGATATCTTCACCAAGTCTCTGAATCATCTCCATAAATTTCTCGTCAACATATTGATGCTCCTAGACCCACCCGTTGGGGTTGTAGAGGCGCCATTTGGGTTTCCTTATATGGCTTAGACAAATCACATAAAATCAGGGATTAATTTTCCTTTTTGTACAACTAAGTTTTCCTTGTACATCTTTGTAAATTCTAAATGTATTTAAGGCAATGAAACGAAAGGATCATCGAACAAAATTGGCATCAAGATTTTGACCTCAAGCTATAGCTTTAGAAGAGTAGTCGCACTGATTGATGCGTAGCATCTTCGCACTCGCTCCTAGCTTTTTAGGAAATTTCTATTCCTTCTAGTACCTAGCTTAGCACTTCTTTGAAAATCCTTTTCTACATTTTCCTTTATCAATAAAAACCTTATGCAGATACTATTACCTATCATATGATCTTTCAATATAACTTAAAAAACATAAATAATATTTCTTTTTTTTAACTTTCTATCCATGATTGGAGTTTATGAATAGACTTCAATATTAAGCCCTTGTTAGAGCCCCATTATCCTGTAAAAATGTGTGGTTGAAAAGTAAGAAAAAGTTTTAGGTTTACACGTTAAATTATTTTATTAAGGAATGTGTGGTTGAAAATAAGTTTGGAAAAAAATGTATTATTGAAAAATGGGGCTCAAACAAGGGCTATATCTCCTAGGATAAACTGAACTAAATCCATGAGACCATGAATTGATACTCAACTATCCTCTCCCATAATCTTGTAATATGCCTTTGTTTTTTAGACAATAAAAATTACCAAAGGTCAACATTACAATATAACTGAAAGGATATCACACATCTCAATGTTCAAAAGAAGAATGTATACAATAAACTTATTTTCTGTGAGACTTCACATTAATAAATTTTTCAAGCAGTACCAATAATAATGCTCAATAGTAGGACCAACATGTATCGACATGGACCCGATATAGAAGCACCATGAATATCTTTTAGTTTTGCATCAACAATCTTTCCCCCTTCTAAATCAGGAACTTTACAGCTCACAATCCTTACAATACAATGTGTCATATGTTGCTAACAGTTCTCTTCTTCACAAAACTTGATCCAAAAAGATAAAAATTAGAAACAATGGTTTGACAGAAATAGTTTAGTTGCATATTTGTTGGACCATATTCCTTAGGAAAATATCAACATGAAAAATAATGTCTTAAAACTCAACAGTTAACACCATAAGGATAGGTCATTACTCTATTTCATATAAACTCCTATAATCACCTTAAAGGAATCAAGTATGTAGTATAAAGAGATAACAATACCTGATGATCCATAAATATTCTAGGGGGAGTACACCAAGCACCCTTATATTGCAGCCCCTTGCCAACAGAGCTTCTTCCGCTGATGGCAGTAACAGCAGAACTCGTTGGTGAAGATGGCAAACTTTGCTGATCTCCTTCATCTACAGAAGGTCCAGGAGGCTCAGTTTGAGTCCTCATAGCAACAACATACTCATATGTTGTGATACCCTACAAAAGAAATTGTAGTATGAGTGCTACAAAATTAAACTTTTCCTTACATGCACATCTGCGCACTTAAAATGCACATACAAACACAAATGCACATCATACGGCCATAACACTAGCACACATATAGAGAGACAAATGACAGTCAAAAACACGTACATGTACATTCATAGCGAGAGCAACTAGATTCGTACCTTTCGGATAAGGATTATATGGAAAAAGAACAATTCTCCCAAAGGTACCATTGCAAGCAAAGAAACAGCTGTACAGAGCGCCTGTAACAAGATAAATAGTAAAATTGAATCTGTACAGGATAAAGTTCTGTTGGCATGAATCTGGCTTCTGTATGTTCTCTTAATGGAAAAAGATGGTCAGATCTATCTTTTATTTCTTTCACATAATTCCTAAAATCAATCGAGTGGAGCACCAAGGCCAGTCTTGATAATGAATTTTGATCTCCTAACTCACAGATCTAAATTACATGAGCAAAAAGATTCATAAAATATTGAAAATTAAATTATTTCGTGAACTAGAGATAGATGAATCACCCAATTTTACTTTTAACAAAAAGTAGTGTAATATACCACTACTGTAGCGAAAGGCGGACGAGAGAATCCATCTCCAAGCCTTGCAGTTATCTGATTCTCTGTAGCCTTTCTCTCAATAAAGCAGCGAACAAGGACTGCAATGCCCACCCCACATTCAAAAACAAGCTGGCAAGTAAAGCCAAACGTTATTTAGAGACAAATGGATGGGGGAGGGGAAGAAAACCTGACAGAATAAAGCTATTTTGTATAAATCTTACCCAAACAAGGCTTGCAGCCATTAAGCACACAAATGTGATATAGTTTTTTCTGCCCACGCAATTATTCAACCACTGCTAGGATGAAATGCCCCATTGCTATTAGCCAAGAAACAATAAAACGCAATATGTTTGTATTGCAGAGATGATTGCTCATTATGAAAATGAGTAACAGAGAATAAATAGTAATCACGTAGGTTTTATTCATTTCAAGACAAAACCATATATTTCACTTCTATTGTGATAGACCTTCTACTATATTCATTTTGAGCTTCCCAATCACAATTGAATCTCAAACTTACTCGGCAATGATGATCAAATCCATCAACACATTTGTCACAACTTCTACAGTGTTTGCTGAACTTGCGCACCTAAGAAAGAAGAAAGACTATGGAAAATATGCATCTTTAATTGATATACATGCAAAAGAATGTTCAGATGCTGATAACAAGAATATCAATAGGTAAGGAAACAAAGAAACTTAAGACATAAAAAATGGCATCCTGTATGAAGAAAGCTTGGATCAATGCTTTGTTTATCTGTTTCTTTCTTTTCAGTTAACTTTGAAAAAGAGAACAGGAAGAACAAACACGAAGGTGTAAAGGGCTAGTGTGCCTTGCTGCACTGGCACGAAATTCAAGGATTACATATTGAATTTAGTTAGGCCTAGAATTTATGATTCTACAGAACCACCCATACAATGATGCTGAAATAATGACACAAGGGCAGCATTAATTATATTTGAACCATGAAGAATGCTCTCAGAAGTAGTAATAGAATTGCATACTTGTTCTTATCATACTCCAAATATTCCTTCACCTATTCCCTCTCAATTTTACCTCATCTCATATCATAAGGTAATAATTTGGCATGCATGGTAAGTAGTTTCAATAGGGGCTACAGTGGCAGATCAAACGGACTATGGAACCCCCCCACCCCCAGCTCTCTAAACTTTCATTCTTCAAGGATAAAGTCCAGATGTTTTAGACTAGCAGTTCCATGTTTCAATTAAATCACATCTACTAACTTTTTTCTCACTTCTATAGCTCTCTCACTAACATGTACCTTTTCTCTTTTAAAATTCCAGAAAGAGAGAATTATAGCTCCATAGTTTTGCATGTGTCAACAAAAATAAGAAAATGAAAATACAGATTTCATATTGTGAACGCCAAAGAGCAGCTTGTTTTATTTTCTCAAGTTTGAAATTTGGTCTTTTAATGAAATAAAACATGGGGCTCAAAGTGGGTTTCCAAACAAGCATTCATGGTGACACCAATTACAGTAACAGATTTTTTATTTTTTTCGCTGAAACAAGTTAAAGCTAATGGTTCAGACCATTTACATTTTAAAAAAAGTATAGTAAACTGATTTTCAATAATGAGATTTTCGATAATGTAACTCTGACTGGCTATGATAAGAAATATATAGTCATTTCCTAAATCCTGATTATTTATTATGCCTTCCACATAATTATAAATAAAAATTTGTTAAACTGTGTACCTCAGCATTGCACAATGTGCAGAATAAAGCCTCCTCCTCACCATTTTGCTCTGCTACATGATCTTCATCTTTACGGCAATCTTCTGTCACAAGACAACAACAAAGAAAGCCTCCAATTTTCGAACAACATCCTGCATCATGCCTGTGAGATATTTCTCCATTCTTTAATTCCATCTTGCTTGGATCCTCAGTGGTAGATATATCTAATCAAAACCATAAAACTATCAACAAAAACTGGAAAAATTGCTCTAATGTGGAAATTTCAAATCAAAGTAGTCCGCTTCCATCAAAAAAGAAAAGAGAAAAAAACTTCTAGTGCAGTCACGTCATAATTCTTAGGGCCTTGTTCAAGTATCTGTCCAGAAGGTCCAATAATGGTGCACTTGTAGGTTGTGCAATAACTCATATTGCGAGTACAGTAAATATCCTTGATGTTCCAATCAGGTACTGTATCTGATCATTTTATTTTTCACTTGTAAAATGGTTGAATTGCTTACCAGGCACCTCTGTTCCATTATGTGATCGATAAGTAGATGACTTATCACCTTCAATGAGAATTCCAGGATCAGCAGGATTAATAGCTGTGCACCTTGTGTAAAGTATAAATACAGACAGTGCCTGGAAATATTAATTACATTGAATAAGCAGCAGTAACGCTTCTATCAACCAGATCATGACGGGATTCTGCAAAAATAACAAAAAGACTAAGCACAGATTGCACTTACCAGGAAGGAGTAAATGCCCATTGCAAAGTACTCGTAGATGTCTTTCCCAAGAAATGGAGCAAAAAAAGCATAGAAAGCAACAGATAACAAGAAAAAAACTGTTATAGCCACAACCTGCATTGCAACAGAAACAAACAGAAAGATAAAGTGAGAATGGGCCTGCAAGGCTCAAACCTAATTTACTAATTAGAAGAAAGAAAATTATACTATAGAATACTCTTAACTATTTGACATAAAATGAACAATGAACTGGAATTTCATGCTTTGACCTTATATAAATGGGACTCAAGAATTTTGATGCAGCGAAGGCGATAATATTACTATCTCTAAAAGAATATAGCAGGATCAGAGTCCCAGTATAAGCTAATACATGAAGTCTGATTCAAAGGAATCTGCAGTGAGCAAATAATGCCGAAACATTGCATTAAAACCACAGCTATAATGGACTGGCAAGGTGTATTCTTGGATAATAAAACTATAGTTTTTGAATTTCAATAACCCAGTAAAATAAGCAATGTGATACAATGGGAAAACCAATCATTAGCCTTCATGCTTTAGATGACCTGGAGCAAAACTCTCGTGAAGCAACAATCTTATTCCACTAACAACACAAAAATCTGAAGGACCAGTTCTCAAAACTGTAGAATAGAAATAGTAGAGTATAGAGGGCCAAGCATTTTTAAGTTTTTCCTAGTATTTCATCTTTTGTACATATTCCATTAGTTTGTCAATTGTGGGGAAAAAAAAAAATTACCATGCAACCTCAGAAAAAGAAAACTATCCATCAACATCAAGTTAACTTGATTTTAACCTAAGTTGCTCGATCTCAAAATAAGTAAATCATACTTTGAGCAATAATATGTGCTAGTTGCAACACTAGCTCTTTCAAGTTTTCAAATACACAGTATTGAATATTTTCTCTTAGTATTTTATTTTCATTTTTGTAACCAAGTACGAAAAATTAACACATTGTAACCCGGACTTGAAAAGTAATAATTAATCGTTAGAATCCCAACTACAGATTAAAAAAAAAAAAGGAAAAAAAGAACCCACATTTCGAAATCAAATACCCACGAGAAATTTTCCGAATTTCCAACGGTTAAAACAAGAAGCTGAAAATATCGTACCTGAAAGGAGTGAGCGGGGAGTTGCCATCCGTGACGTCTAGCCATTGTCGACAACCAAGTCAAAAGGTCGATATCATTTACAGTTCAAATATCAAAATTTGGCAAATCCCACTCAAGAAAAAGGATGAATGTGAATAACTGAACAAATGGCTCAATAAATATCAATTTTTCTTTCTATTTCTAGCATAATCACAGAGGCATTATACTCAGATGAACTACTTCATAATTCAATGCTGATTCAGATGTTAAGAACCCAGTGTAAGACGATCCATCTACTACTTCAAAGCTATAGAGCTTCTGCAGTTCGATTTGTGAATCAAAGAACCATGTGGAAGAAGAAGAAGGAGGAGGAGGGTTCCTTGCAACTGCTATTTTTAGATTCTTTTTTCACCGCAGCACTGCTATTATTTTCTGTTAAATAGAACGATAAAAGGAGGTCATGAAAAGAGCCGGATTCCTTTTCATTTTTTATCTTTTTGAGTTACTAATTGGTCCAATAATTAAATGAACTACTTTCCAAATGGTATGTGTGTTTATTTATTTACAAAAGTTTCAATATTTTACTTTCAAAAATTTTGTTACTTATTATTAAATATATAGGTCGATTACACAATATCATACCGTTTATGATCACAATCATAGACTATTCACAAATTTCACAAGGTCACAATTATAATGACACAAATTCACAACTACAAATTTACTCGTTAATCACTCATTTTTAGGACACTTAATATTTGATGATCACAAATTATTTATTTTATAGATTATAATTAGCCAAATAATTGATCAGAATTATTTTTATCTTATCCCACACTCAAATGTCGCTACTACCATAACCATCTTCCCGTCACAACTTTTCAACCTACCTCCATCCCATATCATTTCACCATCGTCACCACCATTCAAACCATCGTCACTACCACTTCTTCAATCAAACTACTATCACAGTTACCACTGACACCTTCAAACACCACAAAATCCACCACTACTATCTTTAAGATCAAACAGACAAGCAAACTCAAATCCCTATAGCCACCTCACCACAACCCCCACCTTTGCAATCAAACTACTATCACCACCACCACCTTCTTCAAACACACCTCAAAATCTACCAAAGAGAATTATCGAATAAACAGACAAAAAGATAAAAAGAAGTAATTAGTGTGACAACCTTCTCAAATAAAATCCAATTGGATTGAAATCGCGTCAAATTGAAGCATTTTCCATGGCCAACCTCATGCGCTGCACCTTTACCTTCTTTTTTCAATTTCTGATATTCCTCGTCTCCGACACATATTAAGTGGCGATGATTCCTTTGCAAATTGTGGTTGTGAGTTGTGGGTTGTGGTAATGAGATGAGCAGGTAGGTGGTTGTGGTGGGAGTAGTGTCAGCGGGCGACGATGGTGTAGTTATGTTGGTGTAGTATGAATTGTGCCTCGGGAAAATAGGTTAAAGGTTCAAGTTTAGGGTGATGTTTGGTGGGATGGAGTGTAGTATATCAGATTTTTGAAAGAATAAAATGAAAATATGATTTTATTTTTTTAAATGGTAAATTAAAAACTAGGATTGGATGTAATTTTCTCAAAAAAAAATAATAATAATTAACGTAAGAATATGAAGCAAGATAATGGGCATTTTTCCCAAAATTCATTTTTTTTAGAACTCATTTTTTATCACACATTCTGCCATAAAATAATTTTATCCATAAACTCAAAATTTTTCTTTTTTGTATAATCACACGTTCTCCAGAAAATTAGTATTCCAAAATATTTTTCACCCAAAAAATTGAGGTTCAAACAAGTATGATGAGGTTAAAAAGTTTTATACAATTTGTGAATTTAGTTGAAAATGAATTTTAAAAAATGGGGATCAAAATAGTTGAACTAAAAGTACCATAAGAAGCAAGTTCATTGATTACTTTATTCTACTTTCAAGAAATAAAATGACGAGCACCCCACCTCTTTTTACAAGATGAAGCTACATTATCGGATAAAATAGAACATTAGAAGTTAAGCCAAAATGAAAAAAATCAAGATTAAACGAGGAGTTGTATAGAATTTGACTTTCTTGAAGTTCAACTTTTCTTGGTTAAAATCAAACCATTCTTGAATACAAGTGCTTCGGCATCCTTGTAATTCTCTCAATACTCCAATAAGATCAAGTTCGCTTATTAACTCATATTCACATTTCTTATCTTACTTATTCTAAAACGATTATAATGTATCTTTGATGGTCAATCAACATGTCTAGATTTCTCAAAAAAATTTCTAAAAGCACTTTTAAAAAAAGTGCAAATTACAACTCAAACAAATATGTTGGACAACAAAATAACTTTTCAATCCAGCCAAAAATCCATCATAATCAATTGATATAGTTGAACATATAAAATTTTAAATTTCATAGAAAAGTAACACAGTTTGTTAGATGGTCCACATCAAGGAATGTAGTTATAAGTGAAAAAAATTACTTTTATTAACAAAAAATTATAATTATCATCACCTTAAGTTCACCAAATACCCCAAATTCAAAAAGTTAACTAGGTTTAACACGCAATCATCATAATTATTAGACTTTATTTACTGCATTAAAAAGTCTTACATTTTAATAATTTAACGACAGAAAATGGCAAAGTTATCAGGTCTTGAGAAATTTGAGTGGCTTGAGATTATCCCACAAGCCAATCAGCTTAACAAGTTAGTACAATGACAAAATAGAACTAGGGACCTACTAGGTATACAAGTAGGTGTACAGAACCCCTATTGACACCTTACAAAGGGGGTGGGGTAGGGTTAGGGTTGATTTTAGGCCATTTTTTATTTTGGATGGGGCCAACGCTTGTGAGTTATCTGGTTGGGTTCTGTGAACCTGACTTCTGTACACAAGGAAAAACTCATAGAACTGACATATTTTGTTTTGTTCCTTATACCTAGGCTCGACTTTAGACTACCAAAAATGTTGTGCATCGGCAGGGGAAATGGAGCGGGACATCTGTACACGAGAAAAAACTCATAGAACTGACATATTTTGTTCCTTATATCTAGGCTCAACTTTAGACTACCAAAAATGATGTCTATCAGCACGGGCGAATGGAGGGGGACATGGCAGCCCCAAGCCCATTTAAATTTTTCGATTAAAAATATATATTAATTCAATATAAAAAAATAAAATTTTTACCCCATATTTTCGCCCGTGTGTGAGATATTCATTTATTAAACATGCGTCATGAGCATACAAGGTGGTGCACAATATTTACTAGAACTCGAATGTGTAATTAATAGAACTTCAACATAATTATTTTTCTTCTTTAACTATTGGGTATTATGCTATCCACATCACTAGACAGGTAACGAGATTTTTTTATTTTTTATTTTTTAAATAATGAATTTGTATGCAGTAATACTAACCATGTGCATACCTAGGTAATTGTATCAGCCCTTGCATTTTATATAATATAAAAATTTGACCTATAGCCTAAATGAGCTGCCCTTAAGAGCAAACTATTATTTAATCATGTTTTGGTTCAAGAGACCGGCTTAATTGGGAATGCCTTCATTTTGTAATTTAAATTTACAAATAACATTGCATTAACATGGACATTGTCTCGAATCTAATTTATTTTAGTGTCCCAAAGACTTTTGTTTTGGAGTATATGTTGTAACATCCCCCAACTTCTAATATTTATAGAATTTTCTAAAGTTGATTTGAATTGAATTCTTAAATACTTGTAAAGGGAGAGAACGTGTAAATAACATATTCTATTGGTTTGAATTTTTCAACAACCAAATTTTTATTATAATTTCATTCACTCGAAGAAGAAAAAATTATGCTAAGATAGACATTCAGAGAGTTATGAGTTTCCATCTTGGAATGTTTGTGTCGGTTACCAAGTTAAGAGTATTGATTGAGATAAACTATGTTGCTCTTTTTAAGACGACGCCTCTTGTACCATGAGCTCAAATGTTGGAAAGTACTTGTAGAAAGTAGTTATATGATCTCTGAAAGTGTCTATAATTATTAAATAAGGATGCTAAATTAGTCGCATCAGCATAAATATATCAAATATGCTAAGTAAGGCATAGATGTGTCAAGTGGGTTAGATCGAACTAAATATCTCATGACAACCGTGTCAAGCTTGTCTTGTTTGAATTTTGTCCCTTATTTGAGCCTCATTTTGGGGGAAAGAATGCATTTTGAATAATAGATTGATGGAAAAAATGTTGTTAAAAATTAAAGAAAAATTTTTGATTTACGTGTAATATTATTTTATTGAAAATTTGTAGTTAAAAATGAGTGTTGAAAAATGAATTTTTAAAAGAATGGGGATCAAACAAGGGCTTAGTTGATACAAGCGGACAATTATCCAAGTGCGTGATTTTCATTTATTTTTTCATAAAATATAATACAAATAAAAGAAGTTAAATTAAAAAGATTGAACAAAAAATTGAACTTTGTGTATTCATTATACAAATTGTACAAATTACAATGCAAAAAATTGATTGTTTATGCATTAAATGATTTTGTTAGCAGATTCACCAATTTATAATGTCATAAAATGAGTTTATGGGGTTGAAAAGGTCACTAGGGATAATTTGAAGAAAATATAATTGCGAGGGTTACCTTCAAATTTGAAAATGTAAATAAGATATTTATCTTTATTTCAACTAAACTCATGGAAAAAACTGTAGGGGTGATAGGTTAATCATTTTCAAGGTCTTTGAATTCTCTCAAAAACATGCTACTCGATTGGGAAAGGTTTTAAACTAGATATGAGATGAGTAAACAAGACACGAACGCTGAAATATGTAAAGATCTGCAAAGCAAAATAATGTTACTTATCTATAATTATTAAATGTCACATTAAGTAAGAATTGTTTTTTGGACAATTCTAGCCTTATCTATATGATTTATTAAATATCACATCAAGTTAGAATAATTTTTTGGACAATTTTAGCGTTATAATAATTCAATTATTTTAATAATACCTTACTTTTCGTTCTTTAATATGTACTTAATTTATTTAAAGCATGTTTGGTATGGATTAAAAACTGATTTTAGTCTTAGTTAAAGTCAAATAATCGATATTAATAACATATTTCATGGGTCCCACAACTTTTCAACCACAAATTTCAAAAAATTCTATAAAAATCTACTAAAAGAATCTAATTTTAATCCCTACTAAACACCCTTCTAATTATTTAGTTATCATCAATGTACATGTATATTTAACAATTCATTTCACCTTGTACTTTGATTAATGTATGAATTTCACATTCACTTAACTACTATAATCTTCATTTATGCATTTGAATGCTATTAATTCTAATTATAAGTTAATTAGAATTTCACATATTTCATTATTTACGTCCCTATATGCTAATTAATATCCAATTTTACTTAATTAAAAATTAAATAAATGATTTAAAATTCATTGTCATGTATATATTTTCTGATATTAATTCAAAATTAATTAACATTCCCACATATTGAAATATTACTTTTATGACACTTAAACATTTCATAATAACGTACAACACACGTTCAATGTTGACTAGTATTATAACGTGCTTCTACATGATTATACCATATGTACAAGAATATGTAGTCTCATATCTATGATTGGAATATCCCTAATACCATGGTAAAATGTTAAATTCGTGTGCATATGTTAGACGTTATATATGAATGATGAGTGTATATTTTAAATTTATTTCAACCTCAAACTTACATATTTGTTAATTTTTGAAAAGTGGATTTTATTGATTTGTTTTTATTTTGTATGTTTTAGGTAGATTACAAATTTGAATGGGAAACGACATGAGGTCAAAAGAGAGACAACGAGCAAGAAAATGGAATAATGAAAATCGAGGAAATAGATAACAATATTCGATTCAGACAAAAGTGGATAAAATTAAAAGTATGGGGCCCAAAATGAAAGAAATTAAAAGTTCGGGATTAAGTCTGCAAAAACTGGATAACTCACATCAGTCGCACATGCGTTTTGTACGTACTACATACCCAATCATATCATTTACGTATTTTGCGAGAATAAAAAATATGTACATATGTATACATTTTTAGGTTTTTGAGATTTTTTCCCATAATTTTTTGATTTTGCCCCTTAAGTTTTTTGGTTTTGCCCCCACTAAATTTTCATTCTAGGTCGGCCCCTGGTCTACATATACATATGTATACGTATATATACATATACATATGTATGTGTGTGTATAAATATATACACACACACATATACATATTTTATTTTTAGGGTAAACTAATTTCTTACTCAAAACTAATAATGTAATCTAGATTAAAAAAAAATTTATTTGATAATTGTGTATTGATTTTGGTATTGTGTTGATATAATTGATTAGCTAATCAATAATAATTTAGTTTGTGTACGGTAATAAAACGAATAGTGAATTATTTATCTAAACTAAATCGTAAAGACTAGTAATTTTACTAACAGGTAAAGATATACTTCCAGGATCATTGTGGTTATGAATTTCTTAGCATATTAATGTATTTGATTGGCAATGTCCTTGTTTGGCCCAAGTTTTTTGAACCATTCTTTTTTCAAGAAACTCATTTTTAACTACTTATTAATGAAAATATACTTCATCAAATTTTATCAAAATCTACTAGAAATCTTATTGTTAGCCAAACCAAACAGGGAATAGTGATTTTACTTAGTTAACTAGAGTTGACTTTTCTCAAGAGATATTTTCAATATTTTTTTTTTCAGAAATTTAACTGGTCAAACATGTAAATTAATTTAATTGTTTGTGAGTTGAATAATTATGGTGAAATTGTTGAGCCTATCATTTTCTATCATTGTTTTAATCTCCAAATCTAGTTTTCCAACACTCATTCATTAATTGAGATATAGTTTAACAATTAGTTAAATCAACGTTGATGAGTGCTCCATACTCATTATATTTGAACTATTTAATTCATTATTTTGCTACCTTTGAGAGGGTTTTATAACTTTTTAATGGTGTTTTGATTTGTAATATAGGTTGATGAAATTGAATGAAATAAGCGAAAATTGGCGAAATTAGAGAAAAGACCAAATTGTAAGATATCCAAAGTTCGAGGACTAAAGTACAAATATTCAAAAGTAGTGTCGAACCTCATGATGAATATCCGAGAGTGTTGGGAATCAATTGGATGAAGAAAGATGTCAAAGGGATCAAATGTAGTCAAAATATGATTACAAATCATTTTCCAACGGAAAAGTTATGCTCGGGAGTTTTAGTTTCACATTGTGACTCATTTTTGATATAGCAAATGATTGAACTGGAGAATAATGCCTGAAGAAAAGTTTTAGCCCTTTGAATTAGCTTTATAATGTATCTTGAATCGCCTCAATCGGATATTGGACGAGAAAGTTATGCTAAAAATATTGAAAGACGCGTAGAATGTCGTTTCGGGCGAACCGGGCGCCGCAACGCAAATGCAGCGCCCAGCTTGCTGAAATTATGCAGGAACGTGGCACCACAGCACCCAAATTGGGCGCCGAGGCACCACTTTGCGAGGAGAAATTTAACACTTTCTGGACTTCTTTTCTTTGGCCCAACACGTCTTCTAGTATCCTAATGTCCAAAGAACTATATATACCAGCAAGAAGACCAAAATTAGGAGGGGAGAACGAGCAAAGTAAACCTGGAAGCGGCTAGCAAGAACATATAGCTTGAATTGGGAAATTTTTTGGGGTTAGCAAAGACACAATTCAAAAGGTAGAAAAATCTTCATCAAGAGGCAAGGAAACTGGCCAACACACGAGAAGAATCTAAAGGACACGACTGAAGAATTAAGAAAGAAATCAATTGAGATTGAATGGCAACTAGTGGAGAAGGATTAATTTTGCACAAATAGAGTTTTTCTATTCCTCTCTTCTCCATGTGTTTTCTTTGTATTTTATTCATGTAAGTTATTTCAATTATGCACTAAGCTTTAATTCTAGAGTTTGATGTAACCTGCTAAGACATGTTTTGATTCTGATTTAATTATTTCAATTAATCTCTACGGTTATTTATTTATGTTGTTGCAATGCTTTCAATTAACTGGCCATTAATTGACTGATTTGATGCTTTAAATTTCAACGCTTGAGAGATGCAAATTTAGGCTTGATCTAAGACAACATAACCTAGATTTTGTAGGTTTTGAGAGAAAGTGTTCTTTGAGGTTTGTTTAAATTAAGAACCATGTCCTTGATACGTTTTATGTTTTAGTTCGGAATAGAGATATTGTAATTAAAATATAGAAATAGATTCTATTTGGCGCTCAAGAAAGGGAAATGGAATCAATTTAGTGTTCTTGCCTATAAATTTTGGAAAGATTAATAGAAATAGTTATAATGATTGAAAAACATTGTCATTAGTACGGTGAAATCATTCCCTAGGCATTCATAATTTGATAAGAAACTTTACAAATTGTCTTTGTTCACTTGTGTTGATACATAAAAATTCAGCCCAAATCGAACGGCCCAAGGAATGAAGCCCAATTGGAGGATCCCCAAATCAGATAGCCCAAAGAACGAAGCACAATCAAACAATTCAAGATGAAGGCCCAAATAGGGAGGCCCAAGAACGCGGTAACGCCATCGCCCAAATTTGCAAATCGCCCAGAATCTGAGCGAATGGAGTGCCATGCAGTCGCCCAGAGCTGTTACTCTATTCTCGTCCAAACCTTCAAGTCGCCCAAGGTTTTAGCAAACATAAAGTGTTGTGGTTATCAAGAAGTGCAGTTATCAAAGCAGTTATTAAAGCAGCCCTATCACGTTTCACGATTCAAGGAATTCAATCGAAAACGGTTGAACGACGAAGAGTAATGGCAGCAGTTAAAAAAGGCAGTTTCATGACAACCTCGCTATTACGAGGAAAGTGGGCAGTTGTAGAACGATCAAGCAGTTTTTAGGCGGTTGATCACAAAGAGATCATCCAAGGAGTATAAAAGGGAGAAAAGACATAGAGCAAAGGACCGAATCAAAAACTCTTAAACAGAAAACATGTAATTTTAAATTCCTTAGCTTAGACTTGAACACTTTTTTCAGTAACTCGTGTGCTTGCGCCCCTTTGAGGCATTTTGTTTTTGATTTCCAATTGTAAAGTCATCGCCAATAAAAGAACACCCCTTTTTGGGACTTTGTCTCAAGAAGTTTGTCCCTTACACAATCGTCTGATCCCTTTTAATTGTTAGCGACTAACCCGCGCGAAACAATTTGGCACGCCCAGTGGGACAGTGGTGTTTGGTGTTAAAAATACAAAAGGTGAAATAATATGCCTCAGAGATCCGATAAGGAAATAGCAAGTCAGGGAGGAATCCAGTCTGTGATCGAGCGATATGAGGAGCAGCATGCCTCTCCACGAATAGATGGACAGAATCAGAGCAGTAACAGTCGTTACGAACCAATGACGGAGTTGAGTCCTCGAACCATGCGTGCATTACTTGGAGAACTCACACAAGACGTCGTTGAACAGGTAAATCTTCGAAGTATTCATAATATGGAAAGATTTACCCAAAATGGGAATGCACACTATGACAACATGGCCAAACAACTAAACACTTTGAACGAAACAATGAATAAGTTAGTAGGCCAAATACGTCAAGCAGTTATACCTCTTGCAAATCACTTTCAAACTAGGACAATTGTGGGACATAATCCCTCAGTTCTAAATCCGAACCAAGGGGTAGAACCACTTTCTGGTTCCTCTATTTCAAACCAAAGGGGTACTGCAGTGCCAAATCAGAACAATGGTAGTGGTATGCCTAACTTGGGGGGTAATCCAAATATAAGAGATAATGTCCTAAACAATGGACAGAATACCCCACGTGTTAATGAGGGAATAGATGTTCAGGCTAATGGTAATGACCCTAATCATGGTAACTTTGTTGCCAATCAAGGACCAAACATCAGGCCTCATGCAAATCAACCGGTTAATCAACCTGTAGGAATTTCATATGACCCCAACGTCATGTTGATGAATCAGATTATGAAAATCGTACAGGATCAGATGGCTTTTGGGGTACGTCCCGTCATTAGGCCGACTTACACAAAGCCATATCCTGATTGGGTAGACCAAGCATATCCATGGCCTAGAGGGTATAAAGTACCAGAATTCTCACTGTTTACCGGTTTAGGAGAGGTGTCTACTCTAGAACACATAGGGCGATTCACATTGCAAAGTGGTGATATAACCGATTACCATAAAATGAGGCTTTTCCCTAGTTCATTAACAGGAGTAGCTTTCTCCTGGTTCATCAACTTGCCAGCGAACTCTGTTCAAACATGGCAACAATTGGAACAGCTATTTCACGCTCAGTTTCATAAAACTGAGTCTGAAGTCACTTTGGCTGATTTGGCGAATCTACGTCAAATGCCAAACGAATGGGCAGAAAGTTTTCTCTAAAGGTTCAAGACAGCAAGAAGGAAGTATTTTGTACCTCTGCCTGAAAAAGAATTTGTCAAAATCGTTCAGGGCTGCTTGAGCTTTGATTTAAAAAAGAAATTCCAGGACAAGGATATTCCTAACCTTTTCCAGTTGAGTGCGAATGTGATTAGGTATGAATGACTGATAAGAGAGGAAGAATAGATGAAAAATTCTAGTAAAGGGACTTATTACAAAGACCCAAATTTTGACGTTCATACCATCAGTGACGAGTCATACGATCAGGCCGAAATGTGTTTGGCCGAATTGGTCAAAGGAGATACGTATACTTGTCCCATAATGGCCAAGCCTAGACCATCGGGCAAAGATGAACCCGTAAAAGATGGAAACATAAAGGCTAGAACGTTTTCGTTCGATGTAACCAAAGCTGACCTTATATTTGATAAATTATATAGGGATAGGTAGATAAAGTTGAGCGATAAGCACAAATTGCCAAACCCTAAACAAATTAAGGGTAAAAAATATTGTAAGTGGCATAATGCATGGTCACATTTGACTAACAATTGCCTGGTTTTTCGCCATGTATTGCAGGATGCCATTAAATCAGGACGAATTACGCTCGATGATAAGAAGAAGATGGCAGTGGATGAAAATCCTTTTCCACAGCCACTTGGAGTGAACATGGTGACGTCTGGTTTCAAAAACAAGTTGCCAAAATTCAAGTTGGTCGTAGATGATGGAGAAGAGGATCCTAGACCACATCCCAGTGTCTTTGAACGAATCAAGGGGAAAGAACCAAAAAAGGACGAAGACGTCCTATGTGCAAGATGTAAAAGAGAAGTGAATGGAAATACGGAGAAACCAGGGATATGGCAGCATCCCCATCGCCCTACTTTCTTCCCAAACACTCAGCCTGGTAGAGGGCGAGGTACATCATTCTATAGAGGACCGCCTTTTGAGAGACAGTTCAGACCAACAGATAAGGGGAGAACATTCAGGCCGCAACCTCGCCGGCCAAATGTATGACATTCATTCCAGTATAATGCAGGAAGGGCAATACCCTTTGATGAGATGACTAGAACCCAACAAAGGCGTTTCCAACGAAACTATGGACGAATGATGAGGTAGCAACAAGGAGTGCCACATCCTAAAGTGCTTAAGCTACTCAAAATAGCCAATCAAAATGTTCTCAAGGATAGTGAAGAAACCGGTACAGATGAATCAATGAAAGAGCTGCTAAAAACTTCTTCTGGGAAATCAAAGTTTGAGCGGGACAGAAAGGATGGAGAAGATCCAGATTAGCCCCTTACTATCCAATTCGGTACGTTACCTCCTGTCGTGGCCAATAATTACTTACTGGCCAATGAATTCAAGAATAAAGAAAAAGAAGAAGAAAGGGAGGACAACGAAGGAGAAGCTTGCGTGCTGGAATGTGAAGAAGGCCAGACTTCTAGAGAGGCCTACAACGATGAAGAAGACGATGGGATGACAGACATTGAAGAAGAAATCGACCTAGAAACAAAAGGAAGAAAGAGAGGAGTATCGAGCAATACTCTGTTGAAGCAACTACATCGAAAGGGAGTTCGCGAAGTAGACTTGTTGGGAGAACCATCTAAGCATCCTTTCGATTTCTACGTACTGTACGGGACACCCAAAAGGAAGAAGAGAATGCCTCGCTCTGAAAAGTATGGATCACCTCCAAGAATAATGCCCCCTCCCACAGGTTGGGTGACTGATGAGAAAGCATTAGAAAACAGTAAGAAGGAAATTCAGTAGACAGAGGCTCAGCGCGATATGCTGCACGTCGACTTATCACAGGGGGATAATTCGACAGAAAACAAGCAGGAAGTAGAAATAGAGGCTGCCGAGAAGGTTATTTTTAAATGACCAGCGATGAAATTGACTAAACACTTGAAGCCATTGTACGTTGAAGCTCTAGTTAACGGCGTCCCAGTGGCAAAAGTGCTTGTCGACAATGGAGCAGCTATAAACACCATTCCATCTAGGATGATGAGGAAGTTCGCAAATACAGAGGGTGACATGATTCCTACAGAAGTCATCCTTACGAGTTTCAATGGAGGAGCAACTTCAGCTAAGGGAGTTATGTCATTGGACATAACTATAGGGACGACTACTAGGACCACAGTCTTCTTTGTAATACATGGTCCTACTAGTTACAATGTGTTACTAGGAAGAGATTGGATACACGGAAGTCGCTGTATACCCTTATCGCTCCATCAATGCCTGATCTTTTGGAATGACAAAGGCAAAGCAGAGGTGGTACAGGCCGATCATAGACCTTTTGTCGCAGAAGCAAACTCGGTGGAAAAGTTCATGTATGAAGGAAACTATGGACCTGTCAGGGTAGTACAAGATGGGGAAGAAACTCAAGTTGTCGCGCAAAGCGAAGAACCATTTTTAGTGGACGCACTCACTGAAATGTTCAGACAGATGAGGCCAAATATAGTGGCCCTAGAAGAGCCAGTAATTGGCAAAAGAATAATCAAGGAGTCTTGAATGGATTCTAAGTTACAAAAGCAAATGGCCGACATTCAGGCCTTCAAAGCCAGACTAATGGTTTTCAATAAGGAATGCAATGACAAGGCGAAAGAAGAGACAGCCCTGAAAGCACTGAAAGACAAATTAGCAGTATTCGAGTTAGAACAAAGTATTGGCCAAGAAGTCAACAAGGTGGACTATTTAGAAGAAGAGGTGCTTACAAGGGAACTGGACGACGAAGTGATGCGGATCATCAAACCTGGATACGCTCAAGCACAAGACCGTCTGATCAAAGTAAATATTGGCAATGAAGGAGAAGACCGTCCAACATTTATCAGCCAGATGCTCGATCAAGAGGTTAGTGATAAATTAATCACTTTGTTAAAGGAGTATAAAGATTGTTTTGCTTGGAAATATGAACAAATGCCTGGTTTAGATAGAGACTTGGTGGAACATAGGTTACCAACTAAGCCTAATTTTAAATCTCATAGGCAGCCTCCTAGGCGTTTTGCTCCTAATGTGCTCCCTGAGATTAAGAAAGAGATAGAGCGATTATTGAAAGCAGGTTTTTTTAGAACAGCCGGATATGTCGAATGGTTGTCCAATATCGTGCCAGTACTAAAAAAAAATGGTAAACTAAGGGTGTGTATAGACTTTAGAAATTTAAATATAGCTACACCCAAAGATGAGTATCCAATGCCCACGGTGGATTCTTTAGTAGACTCGACTGCCGGACATGTCATGTATTCTTTCATGGATGGGTATTCAAGATACAATCAAATTTATATAGCTGAAGAAGACATACACAAAACTGCCTTTAGATACCCTGGGTGTCTAGGATGTTTTGAATGGGTGGTTATACCTTTCGGCCTAAAAAATGTAGGGGCAACTTATCAAAAGGCAATGAATTTAATCTTTCATGATATGATAGGCAGGTTTGTTGAAGTGTATGTAGATGACATAGTAGTCAAGTCCATTAAGGAAAAGGACCATTTCGAACAGTGAAGATGTTCGTTTGAGCGAATGAAGCAATATAAGCTAAAGTTGAATTCCTTGAAGTGTGCATTTGGTGTTAATGCAGGGAATTTTCTTGGTTTCTTAGTACACAAGAGAGGGATTGAACTTGATAAAAATAAAGCGAAGGCCATTTTAGAGGCCAAACCACCTAGCAACAAAAAAGAATTGCAAAGGTTTCTAGGCCAAGTAAACTTTTTAAGACGCTTTATTTCTAACTGTGCAGGGCGAACTAAAGTCTTTTTGCCGCTTTTAAAGCTGAAAAATCAGGACGAATTCGTCTGGAAAGAAGAACATCAAAAGGCTTTTGAAAGCCTGAAGACATATTTATCAAGTCCACCAGTGTTGGTGTCACCAATCCAAGGACGGCCAATGAAAGTGTATGTATCGACTGAAAAAGAATCAATAGCTGGAATGGTCACACAGGATGACCAATTTGATGAAGAAAGGGCAATTTACTACTTAAATAGACGGTTAACGAAACATGAATGTAATTACTCTGCTATCGAAAAATTATGTCTTGCATTGTATTTCACATGTACAAAATTAAGGGCTTATTTACGGACCGTAACCGTTTATTTAATTTTTAAAGTAAATTTAGTTAAGTATATGTTCTCGCGCCCTATTTTACACCAAAGGGTAGGCCTTTAGACACTAGCTTTATCAGAATTCGAGATACAATATATACCTCAAAAGGCAGTCAAAAATCAGACTTTGGCTAACTTTCTAGCCGATCATCCATGCCTTGACATGCCTGAAGAAATTGAACTAGAAATCAATTCGTTCGAATTAAAACCTTGGGTGTTGTATTTCGATGGGTCAAAAACCTCTAAAGGTGCAGGAGTAGGAGTAACATTGATTAATCCTTTAGGGACTTGCTACAAGTTCGCATTCACTTTAGACAGAATGTGCACCAATAATCAGGCCGAATATGAAGCCTTAATTGTAGGCCTAGAACTAATGATAGATATGGGACTAAGAAATGTGATCGTTAGGGGCGATTCTCAATTGGTAATCCACCAATTGATTGGTGATTTTAAATGCCAAAGTGATTCCATTATAAGTCAATATGAGATCGCCCAAGAATTGTTAGAAGAATTCGACCAAGTAGAACTTCAATGCGTTAACAGGATATTTAATGACGTGGCAAATAAGTTAGCCCAAATGGCCTCAGGGTACTCAAAGGTTTTGAATTGGAAGTCTACTTGTAAGTATGGAATCATATTGCCCGTGACTCAAAGAAGTGCGAGAAAGATTGAACTTCACTGCATACAAGATGGAGATATAATGGATTGGAGAACAGAGATTAAAAGGTTCCTTAAAGAACCTAATGGAGGGATTAGTAGGAAAATGAAACTGTGTTTGCTGAACTATACACTAATAGATGAAGAGTTGTTTAAGAAACGCTCTGATGGTGTATTACTAAAGTGTGTAAGTTTGCAAGAAGCCAAGACGATCATGGCTGAGGTGCACGAAGGGATATGTGGAGCTCATCAAGCTGGCCAAAGGGTGAGATGGTTAATTATTAGGAGTGGATATTTTTGGCCAAAGATGGGAGAATTATGCGTTCAGTATGCAAAGAGTTTTTTAGCATGCCAAAAGCATGGTCCAATACAAAGGGTGCCAGCACAAGAGATGGCACCTATTATTAAACATTGGCCGTTCAAGGGTTGGGCGATAGACTTGATAGGGAAGATTTATCCCCCATCGTCCAAGCAACATACTTTTGTTATAGTTGCAATCGACTATTTCACCAAGTGGGTAGAGGCGGTACCTTTGAAAGAGATCACCCAGAAGAATGTCATAGAGTTTATCTGTGATCACATCATTTATAGGTTTGGAATTCCACAAACGTTGATGGTAGATCACGGAACATCTTTGAATGGGGATCAAGTGAACAAATTTTTGAGCGAGTTTGGGGTTAAATTAGTAAACTCCACACCATACTACGCTTAATCCAACGGATAAGCAGAATCTTCTAATAAGATTCTAAAAAATATCATCAGAAAGATGATAGATGAAAATGTCAGAAATTGGCACGAATGTCTGAACAATGCCTTATGGGCTTATAGAACATCACTTCGGTCAAGTACCAAAGTTACTCATTTCCAACTTGTTTATGGACAGGAGGCCGTTTTGCCTATGGAAATCAATGTGCAATCGATTAAAGTGTGCTTGCAACATAAGTTGAATGATGATGAGAATACAGAATCACTAGTTCAAAATTTATTGGGGTTGGACGAATTAAAGTTGGACGTTTTAGATAGATTGCAAGTCCAAAAACAAAGAATGGCTAAGTTTTATAATAAAAAAGTCATAGCCAAGTCGTTCAGCCTGGGTGAACTAGTTTGGAAGACGATACTTCCTTTGGATAGTAAGGATCCAAAGTACGGGAAGTGGTCGCCCAATTGGGAAGGACCATACAAAATAAATGGTGTGTTGCCCAATGGAGCGTATCATTTGGAAGATTTAGATGGCACCAAGCACGTGAGATTCATTAACGACAAATATTTGAAAAAATATGTTCCTTCTTTATGGGAATGTGAACAGATAAAAGCATAATCAAAATATGTTGAACGATTAAGGATAACAAGGTCAGAGCGAAATACGTTCAAATAAAGTCCTTTATTATCAAACGTTCATTACAAAGATGCAAAATTACAAATAATGGATGCTCTTCAAACTACAATTAAAAGTAAGCTAATCTCCCGGTTGATCGCTGAGTAAGAGGGTGGACTAGCCTCGCACCGCCTTCCTAAATGCATCGCTACAATGGTGGGATCGCAGAGTAAGAGGGTGGATTGGCCTCACCACCTTCCTAAATGCATCGCTGCAATGGCGGGCAAAGAGGTTGAGAAGCACTCTCAGCAAGCAAAGTGGCCCGCAAGCATCCCAAAAATTACCTTCTCTCATCATCTCCTTGTAAAGGACAAAGAGACGATGGGAAGAACTTTGATGGTAAAAACTTTGCTGCTGGCCAAAAAATATTTCCTATACCTCCCACACCAAAGGTGACATCAACGCAAATAGTAAAATGGGCGGACCAAACAATCCATTTTTATAGAAAGACGAAGGTTTCGAATTGATTGTCAGAATGCCAAACAATGGCAGCAAATTGGTTTCGAAGGAGAAAATGAAGATGAAGATGAAGAAGGAAGATGGAAAGTGCGAAGCATACGTGCATTTATAGGGGGGTGGAGATAAAGAAACAGAATATGAGCAGCCATATTCTGCCTAGTAAATGGAATTAAATAGCCCAAAGTCTTGGGAAAAGTGGTGGAAATATCAAAAGAAAATGTGCAAGATTTTTAGCACAAAGCAGTTAAATGCTTGAAGAATTGACGATTAAAAGACAAACGTCAAATAAATGCACAAGAAGTTAACATATATGTTCATTAATGATGAACAAGGTTACAAAGGGAAAATCAAATGAGAAATTACAAAAGAAAAAGGCATCATATGTCTTAATTATAGTCCACCCCACACTGAACGAATTCGTTTCCTAAATTTTTCCCAATCCTCATTCTGCCGAGAGGAAGTGATGTTCAATTCGACCACGATATCATCATCAACTTCCAACTTCTTGTACTGCTCAACCAAGGACTTAGTTCGCTCAATTCCCTGGGAGGCGTTGCGCTTTTTAGCAGCCATTATTGCCTTGCAGTCGTCCATTTTGGCTTGAAGTTCCTTCATCTGAGCAGCCAAACTAACCATCAAAGAGTCTTCAATCATAACTTCGGAAGAGATCTCTTTCAACTCATCCTCAGCCTTGTTGATCTCCAGACGCAGAGACTCTTTTTCAAATACGGCGCGAAGATATTGAGTACTTTTGGCCTTTAGTTCAGCATTCTTGGCCAACAAAGAGAGGACCTCGGAGTGGATAACTTTCAACGTCGCTTTAAAATCGGCAGAAAGATTGAGCGATGGAAGTGTCAGTGCTTGCTCCAACTTTGCATTCAAATGCTCAAGCTTATCCTTGTGTCTGGCAGCACTAGCCCTACCAATGTCCATATCCATGAAGGACACGTACTCAAATATCGACTGCTTGAGGAACTTCAAATCTTCCTCTGAAGAAGTAGCAGGATGATCAGATGGAGCAGGGCGAGATGTCTTCACTTGCCCCCAGGAAGCGAACAAGTCTTAGATAGAACGCACAATCTTGTCAGCATCCTGCAAAGAAAATTGCCAATATTGAAGATTCTCACTACAACGAACAAGATGGAAATAAAAGTGAAGCAAAGACTACCTCATCAACAGTCGTGGAAGATGGCATACCCTCAGCCAAGTCTGCCACCTGTGACTCTTCCATTCGTGAGGATTTTCCCTTGTCTGAGCGAGAAGATGTTGCCACAATGGGCAGACTTATAGGAGTATTTGCAGAACTCAAGAGCAACAAATCAGAAACCAATAGCACAAGCAAAGGTAAGGCATCAAAAAACTGAATTACCTTCTGCTTCGATGTTTTGGGGTGGCTCATCCATGGGTTGTGATGAGGATTCTGGGACTGAAGATGTCTCTTTAAGCGTAGTCCCCTCATCAACCGGTTTGGATGAAATAGCCTCAGCGAAGGATGATGGAGCAGGAGCTGCCGATGCCAAAGCCTTTAAAGGAGAGGCTGAACTTTTCTGAGAACTCCAAATAAATCATCAGCACATAGAAAAGTTTCAAGTATGGAAAAGTATGCTTGTGAGTAAACCAATTTAATTACCTTTCTCCTGATGATAAGGGGGTATCATCATCATCATCCTCCAGAATGGGAGATGCTGAGGCTGGCCGTTTGCGGCTTGGGACACTCTTGGCTGTAGTAGGCTTGGCAGGGAGAGAAGAAGATGGACGAGCAAACTGTTTAGCACGACGAGGAGGAGAAGGACTCCGGATGGACAAAGGAGTGACTAAAACAGGAGGAGGGGAAGAAATGCTTGGCTGGTCTAGTGAATGAAAGGCACGATTGGCATCAGTCGCAAACAATCTGCGCTTCACTGACGGCCGAGCTGTTCAAAAAGAGGATGGATGGCATGGCTAGAATTGAAGGGGGCTAATGAAAAATAGCTTGTTAAAAGAAGATTGCGAGCATTTATAGCCTCTGCCTTAGCCTTATTAATAATATGAAAGCGGTCAATCAAATTCCTTGAATAGCGAGGAGGAACATGCCAAGTTTGGCCGAAACCAAGTTGGCGAGCAAAAAATTGGGGAGCATAAATTTCTACCCCCGCCTTGGCATTGATCCCAGTTAAAATATCATGAAATAGCTCCCTCTCGGTTAAAAACTGGATCCAAATAAGCAGGGAGGTGCTCGCGCTGTCTATAGTGGAGGGGGGATGCACATAGTTTGGAGTCAAAAAAGGAGAAAAAGGAAAAAAGGAAGGGATTGAATCCAAAGAATAAAAGAATGAAATAATGTCCCTTCTAGACATATTTACAGGAGCCAAGGGCTCAATGGCTAGCCCATAGCAGCTAGTAGAGGAGCGAGAAATTGATGGAGCACCAAGCAATGGAAAATAGGATCTCAACCACAGTTGAGTGAACCAAAGAGGTCCACTACCAGTGGGAGATGCACCATTCTTCAATTGGGTTTGAAGAGAAGTCATGCCTCTATAAAGGGCAGCCAAAAAGAAAGAACATAAATTCAAAGGCCTGCCACGCGCTAATTCGTGTGCTATGGGTAAATAACTCAGGGAGGGCTTTATGCTTGGCGCACACAAAACATATTTACAAAGCCAAACTAGAAGAAAAGCCACTCGCTTAGTATGGGAAGGCTCAGCGCTCGAATGATTGTGAAGGGTTTGCAGGCTTGAATAAGACTCGGTGTAGTTTTTACCAAACTTTGGGGCTCCACCAGAAACCAAGATACCAGGAAAAATGGTATCGCCCAAAGGTGGTAGATTCACTAGGGCCCCGACATCCCTTAAAGTAATAGACATGGAGCCAAGAGGGAAAATAAAGGTATTATACTCGGAAGACCAAAAACTCAAAGCGATCGAAAAAAGTGCTGAATCAAAAGTAGGGGGTCGAATAGAGATTTCTAACAAATCAGAAATCCTAGCATTATCAAAAAGTGCCTTAGTAGGACCATGGCCAACAAGACGAGCATGCCACCTACGGAAAGCTACATCAGATTTAGGCCAAGTGCGAATACCTCTTTCGCGAAATGGCCCCAGCGACAGAGAGTTTAGAAAAGGAGGGCCTTGAGTACAAGGAAACAGCTGACCCACCGCCGCCTGTTTGTCTGCCTTTGCATTGTTGAAGAAAGGACCTAGGTAGAACTCATTGAGTTCAACATTGACGGGCGCAAGAAAACTCGGAGTTATGTATGGACGACTCAGAAGTTTCTGAAAGTCATCAAAACTAAAGGAGTCGCCAGCTTGAGATTGTGAAGTAGCCATTAGAGACGAAACAAAGTTTTTTCAGAGTTACATAGCAGGGAAGCAAAAGATGAACAGTAAATCGTGGGAGAGACGCGAAAAAGTGAGGCGTGATTTAATGGTGCAGTGAAATGGCGTGTTTGGGGGTTATAAGGGTTTGCAAAACGTCGCATCTTTTCAAGCTATGGAAGAAAACAATGATTGAAATTCTTGGGAATTTCGAATGTTGCTGGAAACACAAAGTGAATATGGAAAAATTTAATAATTATTATTAATTCTGCTATATCGGGGGTAATTGTTGACACATAAAAATTCAGCCCAAATCGAACGACCCAAGGAATGAAGCCCAATTGGAGGATCCCCAAATCAGATAGCCCAAAAACAAAGCCCAATCAAACAATTCAAGATGAAGGCCCAAATAGGGAGGCCCAAGAACGCGGTAACGCCATCGCCCAAGTTTGCAAGTCGCCCAGAATCTGAGCGAATGGAGTGCCATGCAGTCGCCCAGAGCTGTTACTCTATTCTCGCCCAAACCTTCAAGTAGCCCAAGGTTTTAGCAAACATAAAGTGTTGTGGTTATCAAGAAGTGCAGTTATCAAAGCAGTTATTAAAGCAGCCCTATCACGTTCCATGATTCAAGGAATTCAATCGAAAACGGTTGAACGACGAAGAGTAATGGCAGCAGTTAAAAAATGCTGTTTCATGACAAGCTGGCCATTACGAGGAAAGTGGGCAGTTGTAGAACGATCAAGCAGTTTTTAGGCCGTTGATCACAAAGAGATCATCCATAGAGTATAAAAGGGAGAAAAGACATAGAGCAAAGGACCGAATCAAAAACTCTCGAACAGAGAACATGTAATTTTAAATTCCTTAGCTTAGATTTAAATACTTTTTTCAGTAACTCGTGTGCTTGCGCCCCTTGGAGGCATTTTGTTTTTGATTTCCAATTGTAAAGTCATCGCCAATAAAAGAACACCCCTTTTTAGGACTTTGTCCCAAGAGGTTTGTCCCTTACACAATCGTCTGATCCCTTTTAATTGTTAGCGGGACTTTCGTCATTCATCCTAGTTATTTTAATTTAACAATAAAATATCATTTCAAAAATTGATTTTCTAAATAAAGTTAAAGTTAAAATAATTATAGTACTCGATTGGATTCAAATATCAATCCATGTGGATTTGACACTCGTATTTCAAAACTATATTACAAAACTTGACACCGTACACTTGCGGTATAAAATCACGTTGCATAAATCGCGTGGCAAACTTCTCACGAGAACAATAATCTAGACTCTTTAAGTTCACTTTACTACTTGGTTTACAATATTGTTTACTTGAAAACTTCATCCAAACAACAAGCACGAGTTCTATTGATGTATCCTTGTGGACATGTATACAATATGTACATGAGATTAGTAACCATATATAATTTGTAAAAGAATAAATAATGAAACTAGGGGAGAAAGATGATTGTTAATGCTCATATATGACATTCCATTATGTGATGATAAAGTGAAAGGTAATGAAATATTCCTATGTTTGTACCATACTATTTGATGTCTGATAGATATATAAGTTGAGGTTCCTGATAGTTACTATGAGTAGCTAATGATAGGGTATTAAGGATTCGAACACCCTTATAAGGTATTAGCACATAATAGTCATTTTAAAGATATTTGACTTTTTAATAGTTAAAGTGCTAGATTTGGTTAGGTGGAGATTGAATACCACAATTTTAGGTTTAGAAGCCGATTCCATACTTCATGGGGTTAGGGAGCCCAACCTTTTATCAAACTATATGGCAACATCGAGCCAATTTTATAAATGACCCAAACTTATGGACACATTTGAGTTTGTGGGAAGTCATTAAATAATTTTCAAACATGAATATATGGTGCATTACAATAGAAATTGAAAAGCTTTGATACCACTTAAAAAACTCTAGATATCATTTGACAGTCTCTGGATACTGCTAGAATGTTCTATATTATATATTAGTTTGATCTCATGTGTGAAATTAATCTATTAAAAGCAACAAATCACCTTTTAATATTTTCTAGATGATTAAACATACAAGTCCAATTTGTCCTATGTTTGAATGTCATAGTCAATAATCAAAGTAATAAACAACACCAGTATTGTTGACGGAGAATCCTAACTGGGTAAAAACTCCGAAATCAAACCTGTTACTTCCACTATAGACAATATGAATTCACAGCCAGATGCTACCTAGTTAACTTCACTAGACTTCACGATCTACTTATTGTACTCTCTAAGATCTACTGACTCCACCAGCTTCCCGATCATCTGCAAGTGTCTCTTTCAAGCGGTACTCCAAGAATCTCTAATTCTTGTAATCTTTCTGTGCTTGTAGTCCAAACTCTCTCAATCATCAGCAGCATCTGAAGTTCAATTGAGAAAGTTCAATTACGTGACCAAAAGTAGAAAAATATTTTTCATGGTGAAAATATCAATTAAACAACACAAAAGTAGGAATTTAGATGAAAAATGACATTTATTTATGAAAAATATTAACAATCAAATGAACTCTAAGACTTCTGAGACAATTCTGGCAATAGCCCTGATACTCAACCCTAGTAGGGGAACAAGCCACAAGAATTATTTGCAAGAGATTCAAGCAATGAGGTTACGACCAAGAAGCACAACATGGACACTGGTAGAGGTATGGGCATTGAGATTCATTAGCATTTCCAGCTCAATCATGGAGAGTCAATGGGTAGCCATGGTGAAAAAAGAGGGCGGGAGTGACGATGCTAGCAAATGTCTCAATATGTATTTGACTCGATGCCCAAGTGCTTAATGATTGGGAGGTGCATGAATTGAGATAATTTATCAAAACGACGGCAATGCTAAGAAAAAAATTAGTAGGAGGTATTGGAGGTTGTCTACAAAGTTGTCAAAATTTTGAAGCATCAGTCGTACAAGTGCCTTTTGTTAGGTGTAAAAGTAGGATAGGACATTGGGTTTTAAAGTGGCCAAAGAACCAAGCATATTGGCATAAGAAAGAAAGAGACTAGTGGATTCCAATGCCTAAAAAGAATTAGAATTAACTAATAATAGGTGTGTATTTAAACACTTATTTAATACATAAATATGCTTATTATAGATGAAAAGAGCAGATATCGACTCACAATTGGATAATTTTGACTTTTGTATGTCATAAAACCTTAAATGAGAAGAGAATAAGGCAAAAAGAGAGAGAGAGAGAGAGAGAATGAACCAAAAGCGTGCAAAAACATGAAGTTAGAAGCCAATTTTCACAAGGGCAAAAAGTTGAAAGACCTTGGATGCAATTTTTGGATGGCATGTTTGATATGAAAGTCAAAATCTGAGGACCAAATTGTACAAAATCAAAGTTGAGAGATCTAGCGTGAAATTATTTAGAGGACTTAGCTACAAAAATTGAACCAATTGATGAAACATGGGCACCACTTTAAGACCCGGGGTCCGTTTTGTCACTTTCCAAAATTCTGGGAATCAGGGCTACAGTTTTTGAAGGATTTTCCAGGTTTTTGAGTCTGAAAATCAACAGCATGTAGAATTATTTTTCTTCTTCCTTTTTTTCTCTTTTCTTTTTATTTTCTTTCAATTTTTCCTTTCATTTTTCCATTTCTTTCCTTTTTATTTTTCTTGGCATTGGGGACAACCATAGAGCATACAAAGGAGAATCAATCAAGGAGTTGAAGAAATTATGAGGAAATCAAGAGCAAGCCATTATCTTCACAAATCTAAATAAAAGGGGTTTTAAAAAAAAAAATCTTGTATATTCTCCATTATTTTGCCAAACTTGTAATGTATTGTTATAAATATTCTCCTTTTTATCATATAATTAACATGGACTAATTATTATTGTTGGAATTTATGGTTGAAACTCAACCTAGCTTGAATTAATTTTAATATCCATTTTTTAATATCAAAATGGTTAGTTTCATGTATATCCACTATTGTATTTCATGCATTTTCATTTATGTAACCAATAAATGATTGCGTTAAGTGATTTGTACATTGTTCGAGAGAAGATTGTTCATTTTAGACCAAATAGTAGAAACTCGAAGTTTGTGTAGATATAGAAATATACCCCAAACCCTAGGTAACTCATTGAACTATTTTTACAAAAATTTAATACGATTGTTTAATTTTAATCAACATAAAGATATAGTAGGTTAAACCAATCAATTATGTTTAATTTCACTCGAGAGAGGTAATTAACTAAAATTAAAAAATCGGGTCTAATATTGTAAATTATTAATTTGTTAATTTACTTGTGGATAAATTAATTAGGAGACAATTAAGTGACACCATGAATTTCGACCACGTTTTCCTTCGAAATCCTCAAGATTTTTATATTTTCGTAGTTTGTAGATTTTTAGTCATCTTTCACGTTTCTAATCAAAATCTTTATTTATTTATTTTATTGTTAGAATTAAATTGATTGAAGTTATGTAATCAAAAGTATACATTCCTCGAGGAATCGACAACTAGGACCTAAAAGATCCATTTTATTACTTGAATACAACCCGTGCATTTGAGGTTTGCACTTTCTTAATGAACAACTAAGATATTTTAGAGAGAATCAAGATCCAATGCGAGAAATAAACTCATTGATAACGTGCCAATCATTGCTAGTGATAACGTCATAATCCATATAGAAAAGGGTATAAATAACACAACGATGACGATGAGAATTGCTCGAGCAGGAATTCACAAATTCTTTATGAAGAAGGAAGTTGAGAAGTTCTTCCAGACTCGAGGAGCCTACTTGATATTATAAATGGCATTGTGTAGGTGACAAAAACATGAGTGTTGTGAGGAATAATGCTATTTGTAGTCGCTCACTGTGGTAGTCGCCCTACATGGCATATACATGACAGTTGGTTATTTAATGCATTAATGAATAAAAAAACTACCATATTAATACATCAAATAATCACCTGTCATGTGTATACCACGTAAGACGACTACCGCAGTGAGCGACTACGAATAACATTACTCGTGTTGTGAGTTTGATTAGTGAAGCTCGAAAGTTGATCTATATAGACATCATTAGTCAATGTACCTTGTATGAAAGCATAGCTGACATCCAATTGTCGAATACATAAATTATAGCAAGAGATATGCTGAGGACTAGGGGAGTGATAGCTGGTTTGATGACCAACTTAACATCGTTAGTCAACACAAGGGCATTGGTGAAAACCTAAATTAGCTGAGGATGATGCTAATTTTAGATGACTGGTGGATCATTAAGATGAGGCCAAGTGTCATGCATATAACGGGTATTACCCTTCCCTTCTACTATATAAGCTCACCCTTGGTGTTTTCCAAAGTTAACGAAACTTTTACACTTCAATAGTTAATTGCTTGGTATTTTCTCTTCAACCTAGATCAACATATTTCTATTCTTGTTCACTGCCCATCCCACATACAAAATATTACTTCTCAATTGTTGACTGACTTGAGTATCAAAACATCCACAACCATCTTCTCCACCATTGAAGAATGCCATGTGCACCTAACGTTTGTCCCAAGTGTACATGAACTTGAAGCGTAGATGAGTGTAGAGCAAAAATCATACTTTAACGACGAGCATATCTCGTAAGCAAATACCAAACCAAATACCAATCTACTTCTCCTTTTAAAAAAAGTATTATTCATGAATAAAGAATAAGTGAAAGTTTTGAATAATAGTCAAATTGCTATTAATTTCTAGCCTGTTTATCATAAAAGTTTAAAAAGGCGAAGTGATTAAAGTTTTCCTTGAAGAGTTAACTTAAGCGATCTAAACATGCTTTAATTAACAAAACAGTGTTTAGATCAAATGCGGAATAAAATGGAATCGGAAACATACCTCCAGCCATTGCTATTCACACACGTTCAAGGATTCCAATTTGGTGCTTCTAAACCTGACTCAACCTCAATTAGATGGCGTATTTTCAACTGTAGGAGATTGAAAGGCTTAGGGACCCAACCAGTGGAAAAACCTGAATATATATATGCTCTATCCATCATGGAGCAGTTTTCAACCGAACAAAACGTGGGAAAGGCAGTTGGAATATGTGGACCACATTTAGATTCGGTTTTGTAAGAAAACTTACTCAAGAAGACCTTACATTTGAAGAAAAGAGTTGTCTCAACAAAATGAGTGCTAGTGAAGAAAGTACTAACTTGCAAAGAGATGTGAGGAAGATTTCTGAAGATGTCCCTACTACCCAAATTAACTACAATCAAACGCATCTTCAAAGAGGTAGAATGGTTGTTGCATGTCTCACTAGAGAGGTAACGGCTATGGCTTCCAATATGAGCACCATCACGAAGCAGAACTCCATAATGCAGCTCTTCCTCCAATAGATGCAAAACTCCACAAAGTGATAGGCCTCAAAACGTAAGTGGCGAAATAGACATCAGCTCTGTTGAAAGGGATGTGGAATTCGATGTCTCATAAAACCATCCTCGACGCCAACTTGTAGCTGGCACATTCAGTGGAGAAGTTAAATTCTCTCTTGCTTACAAACGAGAGCGGAGACTTGATAGGTTCATCGGCATCTTTGACGGTTAGGAGCCGGAACACTTAGAAATAAACCATAGGATGAGGTGCCTAAAATAGGTCCTATAATGAAACCCCACCTAGAAATAAACAGAAGAAAAGATCTACTAAATCAGTTATTTCTTACATGGAAAAATCATCATACGTGCTAAATTCTATTCAAATATTAGATTTATCTCCATCAAGTTAAATAAGTTCATTATTCATCTCGCACGACAGTTGCCTTTCTATTTGAAAAACTGTTATAATTCAATGGAAAAATAAAAATAACATTCAACCACCAAATAATAATAATAATATCTTAGTCACTTCAACTATTCATTTCCTAGCCATCTTATGATATAAATTAACTATGAGCTTTCAAGCTTTACTCTGTATCAATGCTAGCTAGTTACATGTATTTTTCCACAACTCTCATATGCATTTTAACTTTTTGAGAGAGATCTCTCTATATATACATAAATAATCACAAATACAAAATTTTATTATATTTTTTTTTCCTAAAATGAAAGTCTATAAAAATTAAATAGAAGTCATTAAATGAAAGTCTATACAAATTTATAAAAGATTTTCATTAAGCCCTTGTTTGGGCTCCATTTTAATAAAGTTTTGGAAAAAATGTATTTTGAAATAGTAATTTCTTAGGTAATGCGTGGTTAAAAAGTAGTGAAAATTTTAAATTTATGCGTAATATTATTTTATTGAAAAATGTGTGATTGAAAATAAAGAAAGAAAAAAAATGCGTTAAATTAAAATGGAGCCTAAATAAGGGATACATCTTCACAAATTTATAAATGTAGATAAAAATTCATTAATTCTATAAAAGTCAATCACTTAAAAAAGTCAATAAATTTTGTTAAAAAGTCCTTATTAAATTCACAAGACTTAAAATATTTGGAGAAAAATAGATTACATCGAATCAACAGCTTATAGCAAGCTTTACCAAAGTCCATCATCATTGTAAATGCTGGTGCAATAGAGCATCATTTCCTCTTCCTACTACTTACTTCATCCCATAAAGACAGTCATATTTTCCTTTTTGTCTACCCCGAATTATAGTCATGTTTTTTTTTTGAGATTGTAGTTCTCCCTTCATTCCATTTATATAAACTGATTTTATTTTCCGATTAAGAAATTTTATTTAATATTATTGAAAAAACAATACTTGTAAAGAATTTTCGTAGTTTACCTTTATCTAATTATCAACAACTAATAAGTAAATAAAAGTCAAAAATGTGTTTTTGTCCATATTTCCAAGAAGAAGTAAGAAATGTGTGTATGTATTGGATAATCCCAAAAAGGTAAATTAAAATCTGCATAATTTCAAGATTAAGTAGGAAGAATTGCTTATAATTAGATAAATTAAATAATAGTATATTAGTAAACGAACAAAACAAATACTTTCTCAATAAAGAAATAGGACTATATTAATAGGACAAGAAAATTAGAAAAGTCGGCCTATATAAATTAGATAGAGGGAGTAATATCTTAGTTCCCTAACTGGCTCTTATTTAATATGCTTTGTTATCACAAAGATAAACCATTCCATTAATCAATTGTAGTTGGATCGATAAAATTAAAAACCAAAAAAAATAAAATAAAATCATCTTCCATGACATTTATTCATTTGTATTTGTATTTGATGACTTTGTAATGTTAATTACCTTGAATATTGTATGCATAATTTAATTACCTTAAATATTGATTGCATTTATGTAGGAGTATGTTCGTCAAAATCCGGCAAGCGTAGGGTTCGTTGTACAAGTAATAATCGTGATGAGATAGTTATCGTCCCACAGAGAATAATGATCAATTCTAATATATTTGATATATCTAAATACGTGTTTATAACCAAAAGACAATCGAATAAGATAGATGTATCTCTTTATAAGGCAGAAGCACTTGATGCTTTTAAGAATAGCTAACTAATTTTTATAACTAAAACTTGTGAAAAACAATGGAAGTTCGTTTAAAATTCAATTGAGTGAGCGTATTGAATTTTCAACGTCACTGATCAATACTTAGTTCTAATTCTCAACCAGTAATAATTATCTAAATTCATGCAATTGCGATGATCGATAATTTCACTTTTATTTATTATTCTTTCCCAAATTATAATAAATCTATGGTTATCACGAGACAATCATATTCCTAGTCTGAATTCATATGGCAAATATGCATTGACATTTAAGATTATAATATATGATCGCACACGCCATAAATATTATTCTTAATATTCATTGCCCGTGTGTTCCAATAATAGTGTTCTACCTATCGTGAGTTTTTCAACGCTATAAATAAGCAACTTATTATTCTAATGGTGCACAAACATTAAATAATATAATTATGCATATTAATAGAATCACAATACAAGTATTAAGATAAAAACACAGCTCTTGAATTAAAATTAAGAAATAAACAATTTTGTCATTCATCCAATACATGAAAAGACTTAGCCTAGCATAATGTTGGGATTAAACACATAAAAGTGGAAAAGACATCACCAAGAGTCGATGGAACATGATTAACTTGCAGAGGCCTAGCGCGTAAGTATTTTTTTCCAATTTCTGTGCCTTTTACCATGTGTAATTTCACTTTGCAGCCACCAACTTTGTAGACAAATTAATCAATTCAAACCCCAATGTGTGTATCTATTCAATTCCAGCAACTCAATGTTTTTCTTTTCTCAACTTCTACCCTTATTTCTTGGGTGCAAATATGTCCTCTATTCTAGCCGTCAGGTTTCCTCTTTGTGTCTCTAAAATAGATACTAGTCACTGTCTTTTTTTCTTCCTTCCTCAGTCGGTTAATGTTTTCCCAAGAAATTCCAAGCTACTGCCTTATTAATTCCTTCTCTCCCTTTTTTAGCCGGTATACGAGTATATATATGTATCTATAAAAAAATAAGCCTTGAACAATCTCCTTTTCTATGATTTAGTCTCCAATTTAAAGTGCAATTCCAATTGTTTTTTTCTTCCAACCGGCAGTAGTTGTCTCTTCTTTTTTCCTCCAAGGTAGCCAACAATTTGTATTTTATTTCTCTTCCTTTAAAATTCCCTACCAGCAGCCGTCTTTCTCCATTGAAAAAAAAAAAAGACCAAAACTTTTCTATGTTATTCTCCTTCTTCTCCCTCATGCATGTGTATGTGTATATATATACACATATATATATATATATTTGATCTCCAATATTGCAAATTTCATTCAATTTCATCCTTCTTTCTTCTCCAAGTGCTTCAAACGAGTCAATTACTAAAAACAAGACAAAAATTAACCTAAATTATACATAAGTCAATAATTTCATAACTTAAAAGTTTAATGATGTGACCTAAATAAGTGCACAAATTGCACTTATCAGAGTATATTAGGAAAAAATAAAAAATTGAAGCAGTAGTCTTTAACCTTTTCAATTTTTACAGGCTTTATCTCAGCCTTTATTTTGTGCTACTAGAGGTCCCTAATCTTTCAAAAATATACTTCTGAGATCTATCTGAATGGAAATCATCTAAAATACCGTCAGTTGATCTGAAAAATTAAAAAAGAGGTATTTTGACTATTTTAAGGAGGGGAAATTTTGTCCATACGACATTTTCACTCATTTAATGTTCAAATCACTATACATTTCCCTCCACTTTGTAGAATATTTGTTCTCTCTCTTTCTTTTCCAGTAATTGTTAGAAGCTTTTCAGAAAGGATATGGAGATGAATATCTGTAGATGTGGTTTCCCTGTGGATATGAATACTTCATGGATAAAAATGAACCTAGGAAGAACGTTTATCAGCTTCCCATGGCATTAGGATGCGAGTAGATATAATTTCTTCGACTGGTGCAACTCATAATGTGCGTAAGATCAAAGGAGTTGATCTCTGAATTTCTACGAGTTGGAAGGGAAATGAAAGCTGAAATAAGCACTCTCTGTTCAAGAAACCATAGTACATGGAAAACTGGGCTTATTAGATTTATATGTATAGTTTTTTGTTAAATGGGCATGCACCGAGATCTGGGTTAGGTTTAAGCTAATATGTTGGGTTTCTGCGTTGTGATGTGGGTCTATTTGTTACGAATCGTGTGGTCTATGGTCTTCTAACTTAGAGGTGAATAGCTTAGAGGTGCGCTCACTCCGACATGGACCACAGGTGCATGCCAAATCACTTCTAAAATAACATTGAAGTAGCTTCGTTTAATACGTAACGACATTAACATCGTTATGCATTAAACCTACGAAATAAACATAACAACAATGAAGCTATTTCAATACAATATTTACGACATTGATATCGGTGTAGTTCAAATCATAAATACAATTGGAGTCTTTTCCTTTAATACGAAATGATATCAACATCTTTATGTATTAAATGCACAAATTAAAAATGACATCCATGTTACATTAGTATAAATTTGACGAAATTGAAATCCTTCATGTTCAAATCATAACTACAATGACATTGAAGTCGTTTCTTTTCATATAAAACGACAATTATATCATTTTGACTAAATAGCTATTAGATCGATTATGCCGCCTGTCATACTTTGGATATACGTAAGGCGATCGAAGAGGTTGTCAAATGGGTTCGATCTTGCTTAAAAGAAAATATGGAAATGATATTAATATCTTCAAAATTGTACTAAAGCTATATTGATATCTTATGTATCAAACCTACAAAATAATATAACGACATCTATATTATATTTTTACAAACTTGACAAGTTTTAAATCATTCAAATTCAAATCATAACTATAATGATATAGATATTGTTTTTTTAAATAAAATGATAATTATATCATTCTGGTTAAAAAAACTATTCGACCATCAACAACCACTCTGTATGCCTTCACATATGTAGGACGATTGAAAAAGGTATCAAGTGGGTTGATACCTGATGCGAACCCCGTAGCAATGGAAACTACGAAACCCACAACTAGATTGATGCGGAACCCAAGAACACCAATACTAATCCGGTTTTGGATCTTGAACCCCAATAATCGAACCACGAAACCTTAGATTAGCGAAGAATCTAAAACCCCTTGATTACAATCAATGAAACCCACAATCCGACGACAAGAACGCCACAAGAAATCGATTCTTGATAAGTTCTAAGTTTGTCCAATGAAGAACAATCGATTGAAAGAAAATTTCTCTCTCTGTATTAATTTCAGCAAAAGTTTTTTTTACATAATGAAAAGAGTTTTCTATTTATACTATGGCATAAAAAACGTCCAAATTAATCAAAATATGGTAATATTTTGATTTCACAAGAGTTCTACCAACATTAGAAGATTCGGCAAAAATAAAAAAAAATGAATTTTTCCCGTTTTTTGATCTATGCGGCCGCATAGATCATTTCTATGCGGTCGCATAGATCAACCCAGCCAGCCACATGTAGTTTCGGTGGCCTTCTATGCGGCCACATAGGCCGTTGAGCCTGCGGTCGCATAGACCAACTCCGTGCCGCCTTCGTCCGCTTTTATCTCGTTGATCCAAGTTC
>NW_019267589.1:194595-219060 GCF_002742605.1 Olea europaea var. sylvestris
GACACTTTTTGGATCAAAGAATCAAGAAAACCTTCTGGACACAAGAACACAAGAAATTGAAGGGAATTAAAAAAAACAAAGATATAACCTGATTAAATTGGAGCCAAAGCTCTGATACCAACTGATGCGAATCCCGTAGCAATGGAAACTACGAAACCCACAACTAGATTGATGCGGAACCCAAGAACACCAATACTAATCCGGTTTTGGATCTTGAACCCCAATAATCGAACCACGAAACCTTAGATTAGCGAAGAATCTAAAACCCCTTGATTACAATCAATGAAACCCACAATCCGACGACAAGAACGCCACAAGAAATCGATTCTTGATAAGTTCTAAGTTTGTCCAATGAAGAACAATCGATTGAAAGAAAATTTCTCTCTCTGTATTAATTTCAGCAAAAGTTTTTTTTACATAATGAAAAGAGTTTTCTATTTATACTATGGCATAAAAAACGTCCAAATTAATCAAAATATGGTAATATTTTGATTTCACAAGAGTTCTACCAACATTAGAAGATTCGGCAAAAATAAAAAAAAATGAATTTTTCCCGTTTTTTGATCTATGCGGCCGCATAGATCATTTCTATGCGGTCGCATAGATCAACCCAGCCTGCCACAAGTAGTTTCTGTGGCCTTCTATGCGGCCGTTGAGCCTGCGGTCGCATAGACCAACTCCGTGCCGCCTTCGTCCGCTTTTATCTCGTTGATCCAAGTTCTTCGGCCTTCGACCCCAACATGAAACTTGTTCCATTTGACCTCCCGAACATTGTTTCATCGATCGTTTGCTTGACAAGCAATCCCATCGCTTCTTTCACTCGCTTCGTCCTCGATTGCGTCATCGATCCGCCTTCTTCTATCAATGGATCCTTTCCGTAACTCGTCGCTTGACTCGCTTCGGTTGTGGACGTGCCTTGATTCATATCAATACCATTCAAAAGGTTTAGAAAAAGCGAATGAAAATACTTTCTTTTTGTCAAAATAGTTCGAAAGTGGTATATAATCATGGGAACACAAATGTTCCTATAGTTTTTTTTTTTTGGTGAGATCAAACTCACTTGATGACCTATTTCAATAATTCTACATATGTCAAATACCTGTTGGGTAGTTATGGACAACCGAGTCATCATTTTTAGTAGAAATGATAATTATTGTTTTATCTAAATTGAAACGATATATATGTTATTTAAGTTACGGTTTGAACTGAAATGATATCAATGTTATCAAAACTATAATGAAACAATAATGATATAGTTATGTATCAAACCTGTTAAATAACATAACGACTCCATATCATTTTAGTACAAATTTGACAAGTTAAAAATTATTTCATTTCAAATCATAACTACAACGACATAGATATATTTTTTCATATAAAATGATAATTATATCATTTTAACTAAAAATTGTTATGTTTTGAATCGAAATGATATTAATGTTGTCAAAATTATAATGAAATGATATGAATATTGTTATGTTAGCTCGTGAATTTAATAATAGTGATATCAATATACTTACATATTAAAAAATGATATCTATGTCTGTTTAGTTATAATTTGAATAGAAACGATTTCAATCTCCCTAAATTTGTATTGAAATGATACAAATGTCATTATGTTATTTCGTGAGTTTGATACTTATGATTTGTTATCGTCTTTTGAAAATTGTATGAGAAATCTCCATTGAACCAAGAGCAAAAGTTTGGGGATCGAAACATTAACCCAAAGAAAATTTGGTTGGTGTGTTCGCTTCTGAGTTGTTTACCACTTGAGAGATCAAATGGTCCTTCAGGTGAGATCGACGATGACTCCCTATATCATGTACGATATGCAGCTTTTTATATAACGACTTTCATGTCATTTTATGCTCTGTAATGACTTCAATGTCGTTATGAAAATCAGTAAAACAGTGTGTTTTTCATACTGGAACAACATCAATTTTGTTTGCGTTTCAGGAACGATTTTAATATCGTTATATGAATCAGTGTAATTTTTGTACTAGAATGACATCAATATCATTTCGTGTTCCAAAAGTGATTTTAATGTCATTACGTGAATCTATGCATTTTCATACTAGAACAACATATGCATCAATTATAATTATATAAAAATTGATTGTCTATAATGTGAAAAAACATTGCAACGTAAAATGACTTTAATTTTGTTCCAATAGCATAAAAGCAATAATAACACAATGATTAAATCTAATAAATCATTTTGTGCTTCCAATAAGCACAAAATAATAAAGCTACAAGTCAGGATAATATTACAACTTTAAGTTTCACTATCAGCTTAATACAGGCTCTTCCACCAATTATGGTTGAACAGATTGCGGACATGCCACTATGTGTCGACGTCCCAGATCGAATTTTTTGGAGGAAGATGGAAGATTTGCTACTCAGTCAACATGGCAGTTGATCCGTTCTAACAAACCAGCACAGGATTCATCTCGTCTTCTCTGGAACCCTATCATACCTACCAAAATCTCATTCTTCTGTTGGAAATTATGGCAAGACTTGATTCCTGTGGATACTATTATTCAAAGGAGGGTTGGCAGTCTGCTGGCTTCTCAGTGTGAGTGTTGTTCTAAAATTGAGAACATCACCCATATTTTTACTGGTAGCAATATATCAGATCAAGTATGGCAACATTTTAGGGGCTTATTTTAGATTACTATGAATGCAGGCAAGAGCGTCAAACAAAGATTTTTGCGATGGTGTTACTTTGGACGGCTTGCTTAAAGTGGGCACATTCGCATCATTATCCCTCTACTTTTTCTGGTTTCTATGGATTGAGAGAAATGACGCAAAGGATAGGGGTATCCGCATGACATCAAAATGAATTTGGAAGGTGTATCATATAATCTCATTCCTTCACACTAGAGGATTACTTCGACCACTACATTGGCATAATGACATGCAGCTTGCCCCACTCTTTGGGATTACTATGACCCTTTTTTCATCTCTTCCCCCATTATAGTTTGATAGCGCACTCCATTAGTCGGATCTGTAAAGGTTAATACTGATGGATGTGTCAATGATGACTTTACGAGCGGAGGAGGCATCATCAAGGACCACACAGGATAATGTATAAGGGCATTTTCAACATCGTATGGATAGTGCAACATATTGGTAGCAGAGCTTAGGGCTATTCTTGATGGGATACTACTAGCTAGAGGTCTTGGATTTCCAGACATTTGGGTTTTCGAGTGTAGTTATTCATTGCATCACCAAAGGTGGATGACCATGGGCTATACAAGGCATACTCAGATAGATTGTAGACATCATCTCCTGATGCAAACCTCGTAGCAACGTTGACTACGAAACCCACAACAAGATTGATGAACCCAAGAAAGCCAAAGTAATCCAAGAGTTTAGGATTAATCCAAAAGAAAGTCGAATAAAAAAATCCAACAAGAACGACGCTTGAAAGACCGCTTGATCACGCAATCCAAGAATTAAATCTGGTTGTTTGAACGCCACAAGTTAACACTTGATAAATTCGAAGTTGTTCAATAAAGAACGATGAAGAGAAGACAATACGCCTCACTTTAATTCAATATCAAATATATCAAAAGTTGTTACAATTGAGTGAAAACTTCTATTTATACTAAACCTAAAAATTAGGTAAAAATCGTGCAAAAGTCGAGCATAATTCCCAAAGTATGGAAAAGAATCAAAAACTAACAAAATATGGTAAAA
Source organism: Olea europaea var. sylvestris (assembly GCF_002742605.1). Classification (NCBI taxonomy): domain Eukaryota; kingdom Viridiplantae; phylum Streptophyta; class Magnoliopsida; order Lamiales; family Oleaceae; genus Olea; species Olea europaea. The sequence continues at coordinate 198,298 of NW_019267589.1, forward strand.
TACCAAAAATAGGAAATTCGCCCAAAAATTGGCCTATGCGACCGCACCATAAAATTCCATGCGGTCGCATGGTTCAAACAAGATGCCTCTTTTGAGCTTCGGTAGGCCACTGTGCGATCGTGAGCGTGTATACCTATGCGACTACATAGGCTTAAAATTTTCCTTTGATTTCGGCATCGATATTAAATTGATCTAAGTTGATTCGGCTTTCGATCCGAACATGAAAGTTGCTCCATTTTGAGTCCCGAACATGGTGTCTTCAATCATTTTCTTGACGAGCAATCCCATCACCTCGTTGACTCGTCTCGTCTTGAGTCCCGAACATGATGCCTTCAATCGTTGCATTGACGAGCAATCTCATCGCCTCGTTGACTCGTCTCATCTTCGATCGCGTCATCGATCCGCCATTGACTATCAATGGGCCTCGTCTCGTACTTGCCTTCGTCGGGCTCAACTCCTGGGTCATATCATCCCCTCCATCTTCAAAAGGATTCGTCCTCGAATCTGAACTTGCATCAAACAGAGAGAGATTAGATACATTAAAAGTAGCCGAAACATTATACTCACCTGGAAGATCCAACTTGTATACATTATCGTTTATTGTTTCAATAACTTGAAATGGACCATCGCCCCTCGGTTGCAACTTGGACGTCCTTTGCTCCGGAAACCACTCCTTCCTAAAGTGCACCCAAACCTAATCTCCTGGCTCGAATGTCACGCGCTTCCTACCTTTGTTCGCCTGCGACCCAACCAATTTACTTTTGTTTTCAATTTGCACTTTTACCTTTTCATGGAGTGACTTAATTTCGCCTTCTTTTTGCCATCTAAACTACCACGTTCATTCACAGGTAAAGGAATTAAATTCAAAAGAGTTAGGGGATTAAAACCATATTCAATTTCAAATGGAGAATATGACGTAGTAGAGTGAACAACTCGATTGTATGCAAATTCAACAAACGGTAGACACTCCTCCTAACTTTTCAAATTTTTATTGATTACTGTGCGCAACAATTGTGTCATGGTCCTATTCACTATCTCGGTTTGCCCATCTGTTTGTGGGTGGCAAGTTGTGAAAAATAGTAATTTAGTGCCTAACTTATCCCACAAAACTCTCCAAAAGTGACTGAAAATTTTGACATCCCGATCCGACACAATGCTTCTAGGAACCCCATGTAAACGCACAATCTCTTTAAAAAATAAGTTAGCAATGTTCGTGGCATCGTCCATTTTGTGACATGGTATAAAATGTGTCATTTTGCTAAACCTATCTACAACGACAAAAATAGAATCCAGACCTCTTTTAGTCCTAGGTAAACCCAAAACAAAATCCATCGAGATATCAACCCTATGCTCACTAGGTGTAGGTAAAGGTGTGTACAAACCTTGAGGTAAAACCTTAGACTTAGCCCTTTTACAACCTATGCATCGATGACAAATTCACTCAACATCACTTTTCATCTTAGGCCAATAAAAATGCTACTTCAATACATCTAAAGTCTTTTGAACCCCAAAGTGTCCCATCAATCCACCACTATGTGCCTCCCTTACTAACAACTCCCGAATAGAACAATTAGGACCACATAACCTATTTTCCCGAAATAAATAGCCTTCATGCCTAAAGAACCTATCAACCGCCCTTTTAATGCATGACAAATAAATATCCGAAAAACTCAACATCTTTTTCATACAGTTCCTTAATATGTTCAAACCCAAGTAATTTAGAATCAAGAGTAGTTAGCAATACGTACCTTCGCGACAATGCATCCGCCACCGCATTTTCCTTACCTTGCTTATACCGAATGACGTATGGAAACGTTTCAATGAATTTCATCCACCGCGCATGCCTCTTGTTCAATTTACCTTTCCCCACAAGTGCTTTAGTGACTCATGATGGGTGTGTATTACGAACTCCTTCGGCCATAGATAATGTTGCCAAGTCTCCAAAACTCGAACAAGTGCATAAAGTTCTTTGTCATATGTAGGTTAATTTAAAGCAGCTCCACTCAATTTCTCGCTGAAATATGTAATAGGCATCCGATCCTGCATTAAAACTGCTATAATCCCTATTCTTGATGCATCACACTCAATTTCGAATGTTTTGTCAAAGTTAGGTAATGCCAAAACAGGTGCTTCACACAATCTACCTTTAATAGTATTAAATACAAGTTTCTGTTCATCACCCCAATGAAAACCCACACTCTTTTTAACTAATTCCGTGAGTGGTGCGATGATAGTGCTAAAATCTTTCACAAAACGCCTATAAAAACTAGCCGAACCATGAAAACTCCTAACTTCCGTTATGCTTTCAGGTGTCGGCCAATCTCTAATAGCTTTTATCTTTTCATTGTCTACTTTTACCCCATTAGCACTAACCACAAATCCAAGAAATATAACTCTATCCATACAAAACTTGCATTTCTTAAGATTAGCATAGATTTGTTCTTTCCTTAAAACAATTAGTACACATTTTAAATGTTCATAATGCTCTTCTAGGTCTTTGCTATAGATTAAGATGTCTTCAAAATAAACTACAACAAATTTTCCTATAAAAGCACGTAAAACATGATTTATTAAGAGCATAAAAGTGCTAGGCGCATTTGTGAGTCCAAAAGGTATAACAAATCATTCATATAAACCATATTTAGTTTTGAAGACCGTTTTCCATTCATCACCCCCCGCATACGAATTTGATGATACTCGCTTTTTAAATCAATTTTAGAAAATATGCAAGCACCATGTAATTCATCAAGCATGTCATCTAATCTAAGTATAGGGTGACGATATTTTACCGTTATGTTGTTGATAGCCCTACAATCCACGCACATTCACCATGTTCCATCCTTTTTTGGCATAAAAAAACCGGTACCGCACAAGGACTTGTGCTTTCCCTCACGTATTCTTTGCTCATCAACTCCTCCACTTGCCTTTGAAGCTCCTTTGTCTCCTCAGGATTACTTCGATAACCCGGTCGATTTGAAATGATAGCTCCAGGTATGAAGTCAATTGGATGTTCAATGCCTCGAATTGGTGGCAATCCACTTGGTGCATCCTCCGAAAATATATCGTCGAATTCTTGCAACAAAGACTTAGCCAAACTAGGGAGGGGTGGGTTGGTTTCCTCAAAATTGAGGAGTGATTCCTTATAAATGAACAAGATCATCTCTTTTCTCTCAACTACCACCCTCCTCAAATCACTCTCTTTTGCAAAGAAATTTGCTCGTGTTTTCTCTCTTCTCTCGAAACACCCTCTTTCTTTTCTCTCTTGTGATTGCTCTCTCCTTTTCTCTCTAGTGGCTATCTCAACATTTTCTCTCTTTTTCTCTAACTCACAACTTTCTCTCTTTTTTTCTAACTCCTTAGCTCTCCTCTCTTCCTGACTTCTCAATTTTAATTGGTCCTCATAGACTTGCGTCGGTGTTAATGGCACAAGAGTAATGGTCCTTCCATCCTTAATGAAACTATATCGATTTTTGTACCCATCATGCATAGCCTTCCTATCGTATTGCCATGGTCGCCCCAATAAAATATGTCCCGCTTGCATTGGCACCACATCACACACTAACTCATCCTTATAACTCCCAATTGACAAATTAATTAAGACTCTTCGATTCACCCTCACCTCGCCACTCTCATTCAACCATTGCAATTTTTAAGGTTTCGGGTGTCTCAACAATGTTAAACCCAACTTTTTTATAAGAGATACGCTAGCCACATTAGTGCAACTTCCACCATCAATTATAACACTACGTACCACACTGTTGACGTGGCATCGAGTGTGGAAAATGTTCTCCTGTTGCGACTCCAAGTCATCTGCTTTGACGTGAGTAGTAAGAGCTCGTCTCGTGGCTAGTAGATTCCCAATTGGCCCTTCAACTTTTTCTTCTTCACTAACATCTTCCAACGCTGGCATGTCATCAAACTCGCCATCACTATCGCTCACTATCTCCCCATTATCCCGCAACACCATCGCCCATTTGTTTGGGCATTGAGAAGCAATATGCCCTGTTCCCAAACACCTAAAACATTTGATATCCCGATTGCACGATGGTTGTGCCTCCGGTTTTGATATTGGTTTGCTAGCGTTTTCATCCTTACCTTTTTGCCAATCACTTTTACCTCTAGGTGCAGCCCCGTTTTTGTTGTTGTCATCCCACTTCGATTTCCATGTTGAATTAGAATTCGAAGTACCCAACGGTTGCCTAGACGTCCCCTTTCTCTTCAATTGCCTCTCGACCTTCATTGCCACATGTAACATGTCCTCAATTTCCACATAGTGTTGCAACTCCACAATGTTTACAATATCCCGATTTAACCCATTCAAGAACCGTACCATGGTAGCTTCCCGATCTTCCTCTACATTAGCCCGAATCATAAGAATTTCCGTCTCCTTGTGATAATCCTCTATGCTTTTCGACCCTTGATACAAACCTTGCAATTTTTGATGGATTTCCCTATAATAGTGACTCGGAACAAACCTCCTCCTCATCAATGTTTTCAACTCATCCTAAGTGCTAATTGGCCTTTCCCGACCTCTACGCTGTGATGTAAGTATTTGATCCCACCAAAAATCATCTCAACCTTCCTTTCCCACTCTAAATATGCTTCCGGATCGCTTCTCCCCTTAAATTGTGGAATAGTCATTTTAATACTCCCCAAATTTCCATCTACTTCATCCCCCAAGTTATTTCTGCCCCGTCTTTCCATCCTATCGCCCCTATGCCTCGCATGACCCATATCAATACCATTTTAATCAAAATCATCCTTATCACTACGATACTCATCCCGCCTTCATCTCCTAGATTCACGCATACCCGGCCCCCTAGTTTAGACATCTCCATTCGTCCCCTGCTAAGATTAACGATTGTAGTACCTATTTGGGCCGTACATTCCCCTTGCCTATCCACCTTCTTCCTAACATCACCAAGTACCAGTTCAAACCTCCGTATCATGTCCTCCGATGCATTGTTGTCATTACCGTTTCAGCTTGAGTTAGAACCTTCTCTTTCCGACATCATGTCACACAAATTTATATGCCTCACAAATATATCACTCGAAAACACTCAATATGGCTTTTTCCCTCTATTAAACTCACCACTCGACCTCTTACCACTCAAAGTATCCCTCCAAGAACTTCAAAGAACCAAGTGAACTAAATCAAGTATTTTACCGGGAATTCAACAAACCGAATAATAACCAAGAACCCGAGACTCAAGGAATTGAATTAGGTGGAATAGATGATTGTTTTGACAAGAACACATGAATAGACTCAATAGTAAAGTAAAGAATTGGCACAATGGAATAGCCCAAATAACACAATTCGAGAGTTGTTGTTTTTTTGTGCTGGTAGTAAAAACAAGAAATAATAATATCAATTTTTTTGTGTACTGTATGGATGAATAGTAACCGTACGATGAAAAGTACTTTTTTGACCTTTTATAAAGAAATACGATTAAACTACAAACAACTCAATGAATTGAAATTGACGATAATTTAACGACACAAGAATGACTCAAATGAAGAAGAACACGAGAACGATGAAGAAGAAATAGAAACACTTAACGACACGAGGAACGACAATAGAAATTGGGAAGAATGAAGAAAATAAGAAAAGCCTTAAAAAGTAACGAAAAGTTATAACCTTCAATTAATTTGGAGCCCTGCTCTGATACCAACTGATGCGAACCCCGTAGCAACGTTGACTAAGAAACTCATAACGGGATTGACGAACCCAAGAAAGCCAAATTAATCCAAGAGTTTAGGATTAATTCAAAAGAAAGTCGAACCAAAAAATCCAACAAGAACGATGCTTGAAAGACCCCTTAATCACGCAATCCAAGAATTAAATCCGGTTGTTTGAACGCCACAAGTTAACACTTGATAAGTTCGAAGTTGTTCAATAAAGCACGATGAAGAGAAAACAATACGTCTCACTTTAATTCAATATCAAATATGTTAAAAGTTGTTACAATTGAATGAAAACTTCTATTTATGCTAACCTTAAAACTAGGTAAAAATCGTGCAAAAGTCGAGCATAATTTTCAAAGTATGGAAAAGAATCAAAAACTAACAAAATATGAAAAAATACTAAAAATAGGAAATTCGCCCAAAAATTGGCCTATGCGACCACACCATAAAATTCCATGCAGTCGCATGGTTCAAACAAGATGCCTCCTTTGAGCTTCGGTAGACCACTGTGCGACCGCGAGCGTGTATGCCTGTGCGAACGCACAGGCTTAAAATTTTCCTCTGATTTCGGCCTTCGATATTAAATTGATCCAAGTTGATTCGACTTTCGACCCAAACATAAAAGTTGCTCCATTTTGAGTCCTGAACATGGTGTCTTCAATAATTGTCTTGACGAGCAATCCCATCACCTCGTTGACTCATCTCGTCTTGAGTCCCGAATATGGTGTCTTCAATCGTTGCCTTGACAAGCAATCCCATCGCCTCGTTGACTCGTCTTGTCTTCTATCGCATCATCGTTCCACCATCGACTATCAACGGGTCTCGTCTCGCACTTGCCTTTCTGGTGACCTTAGTACTCTCCAACCCCTTTTGATGTGGAATGGAAGCTGGCTCATATTCGCGGTGTGTGGTGTCCATAGTCCAGTAGTATAAATAATAATTCCTTCGTCGGGCTCGACTCCTGGGCATATCATCTCCTTTGATAGAGACAAAGTTACCCACATCTACAGAGAGGGAAACCAGGTTGTAGATGCTCTTCCCGCAGCAGGTTGGGATCACCGACGATATCAAATGTATGAACTTGCTGACCTACCACATCATATTCAGGCACTTGTGCAAATTGATCGACATGGACTGCCCAACTTTAGAATATGAATTGTAATTTTATTTTAAATTTTAGTTTTAAGTTTTTGTCTTTTATTGTAAGGGAAGTAAACTTTCCCTTTTACTGCTTAACACATTTAGTTCACACAAGAAATTGTTTTCCAAACAAGAATAAGCTTTGTTTTTCCTTTGTCGATCACCCATTCCCTGCATATTTCCATTTTCGAGCACTTTCAACTAACTTCTCGTATTCAACTAGATAGCAAACTGAATCCATAACATATCCAAGGTGTCCACAACTACAATTCAATTTTAAAATTTTAAAATTTCATCAAATATAAAACTTTGTAAATTATTGATAATGTGACGTATTTCGTTATGGGTTACAAAAAACGATATGTAAGTCCAGGGGCGTAGCCAGGAATTAATGTTAAGGGGGGCAAAACTTTAGAAATTTAATCTACGAATAAAATTCATAAATAACAAAAAAAGTCATAATATAATATTATCAGTTACAGTTGTACCTGGTGATGCTTTATAGCATAAAATTCATCAATAATAGAATCTAAATCTAAATTCAAAGAAAATTCTCGTTCAATGTAAAGTGTCATACAATCATCAAGAAAACCATCATCCATTTTGTTACGAATTTCCGTCTTCACATGTTTCATTGCAGAAAATGCTCGCTCCACGATAGTCGTTGAAACAGGCAATGTGAATACTAGACGAATCAATTTAGTCAAATTGATGTAACTCTCCGATCTTCTACTTGCAACCAATTCTTGACACAAATCAAAAAGTGTAGATACTTGAAATCGAGGCTCAAAAATCACATCATGCTGATAATGTTGCAACTCAACTCTCTAACTACAAATATCTTGCTATGTAAAATCTGGAGGATAAAATTTCTCTGTAAGCTTGCAAATATTATCGATGTTAAATGATTCAAAAGAATTTTCGGATCCAATGCCACCAAGAGAAACGAGTTCTAATGATGTCTCATTAAATCTTGTATCTAACTCCGTCATTACAAAATCTATGGCTGCATTAAAAATATCGAAATGGTAATGATGTTCGATGGTAGGATACTCACGACCATGAGAACGACCAACCATGTATGAACCATGAAAGTCAGGTATATATGTATCATTTTTTGAGCAAAAATAATTCACCTCTTCAAGAAATTCTTCCCAGCGATCTTCTCTCAATTCTTGAATGATGGTTTTTATAGTATGGACAAATCTCATAGCAGTTAAGCTATCTTGAGTTTTTTTTTCTGAAGGGCTTGACAAAGCACATCTATGATTGCCAACATTCTACGCATTAAATGCAAAATAAATACAAATTCAAATGTTGTCAATTTTTTGTATACACCACCCAATTCAGATCGAGTTCTTACATTTGGAGAATGATTACTAAGATACTCAAGTACCTTGCAAGTTGCAGCATACATATCAATCGAACTCTTTACAGAGTTGTAATGAAAAGACCAACGAGTACCTCCAACTCGTTGCAAGTTACCAATTTGATTAGCCCCACTTTGAGTCTCTCGTTCTCCAATTTCCAACAAATGTTCAATTTCTTTTTTTTTGGGAGCTTTTCAACTCATTGATGCGCTTAGAAGATGATGTAATCATATTACTAACATTGTTCAAATCTGAAAAGAATGAATTAATATCTGCGACATCCCTAACTGCTGAAACCAACGTGAGTTGTAAACGTTGGGCAAAATAATGGACGTAATATGCATATGGACAATCTCTAAGAAATAATGCTTGTAGTCCATACCAAGCACCACGCATGTTATTAGCACCATCATACCCTTGACTTCTCATGATTTGCACTTGAAGGTTGAAACGAACAAGAATATCAGACATTTGATTCTTAAGATTCAACGATGTAGTGTCACTAACACTTTTGATTGCAAAAAAAAACGTTCTGTCAAAATTCCATTAACATTCACAAACCTCAAGCTAATAGCAATTTGTTCTTGTGAAGATACATCTCAAGCTTCATCAACAAGAATACTAAACTTTGCATCCCCAATTTCTTTACGGATTCTCTGTCTTACTCTATTAGCCATAATGTTCAAAATCTCTTTTTGAATGTCTGGAGATGTGTATGTAGCATTTTTTGGAGCATTACCCAACATAACTTCTTCTATTTTTGTATTCATTTTTCCAAATGCATCTACCATTTCAAGAAAATCCCCACGATTCAGTGAAGATGGAGATTCATCATTGCCTCTAAATGAACAACTTTGAAGTGCTAGCCACCGAACACTCATAATTGTGTTCATTAGACGCAAACGATTTTTCTATTTTTCCTCACTTGATACAGCCTGTATCACCTTGTCAATATGTTGAGTTGGTTTCATTAAATCGTCAGCTCTCTCTTACAGCCATTATGATATGATGAAGATGTTGTGCTAATATGAACAAGAAATGCACATTTACTTCCCTGGCCAACCCTCTTCCAACTAACAAATCCAACAGTAACCAATGATGAAATATTAGGTGGAACACTTTCATTGAAAAAAAGAAAACAGAAAAAGCAATATACCTTATGTGTTGAAGGCGAATACTCCAACCAAGAATACTGATTGTACCAATGCTCTTGAAATCAACGTTTCTGTTTTCCACATTCTTTGCTTTAATACTCCAAAAGTTTTGGTTGATAAGGCCTAGATTTTAAATAGGCACGCCTAATCTGATCACGTTCATTAAACAGATATTTATATATTTGCTTTCTTTTTCCTGGGTCTCGTTCTATAGAATCGGATGGTTCTAACTCAACATTGAAAGATGAAGACCGTTCAATTTCAGGAGATGCAATTGGAGGATTGGGTACCGTAGGAGTTGGAGCACCCTCGGATTTGTCGCTCTTTGTAAAGAAAGATAATAAGGTTCTTCCTTTCTTGGCAAGAGGTCGATTTGGTTCCATATTAAAATCTAAAAGCATAAAAAAAAAATCAAAACACTTCATTATCCCAACAATCCAAAAACAATCCACTAACAACATTTTAACCACTTATCTAACCCTTCAAAAATATTATAACTAGTTAAAAATTCAACACCAAATCTAAGAATCATCATAAACTCATACTCCAATGTAAAATATAATTCAAGGTGATCAAGATCAAGCAAAATACCTGCTTAGTACTTACATAGTTTGTTGCCATCTTGCCGACAAAGTGAACGAGACAATTAGATGAATTATTAAGCTTGTTTAGTTGTTTTAAAAGCAAACCAATCAAATGCTTGTAAAAAATAATAATTATAACCATAAACATAACATAGCCAAAAAAATAAAAATAAAATAAAAATAAATGAACATAATAAAAATTAGAACCATTTACTTACTAACCATGAGAATTGAAATACATGCTCTAAATGAAGTTTGTCCCGATGATGAGGAAACATTTAAACCAACTGCCAATAATCACTTATTTTTCAACTATTTTGTACTATATACTACATTAATCAGTTATGTTTATATTTCTATTTATTTGTTATTTGCTTAATGCTTATATAATCCTGTGAACATTGTTTCAGAAATGCTGGAGGACGTGTTAAGGACTTTCTTCCTCATTTTATTTCTATAAATTAACACTGCCATTGAAGTTTAGCAAAATTTGCATGCCTAATTAATTCCAATTATTTACAGTGGCAAATGCATTTGGATCCGAATTCGATTGATGATCATCAACAGGGAGTTGGAGACTTTGAATACCAAATGCATGCCTTTTGTAAAAAAATAATAATAAAAAAAAATAAAAATTGCAGCATAATAATATAACCCATAAACATAACATAGATAAAAAATTATCATTAATCAAATACATTACACATAGCAAAAAAAATTAAAACATTAGAACACCCTACCCAAAAAAATTGTTTTAATACCTTGGGGATTATTTTAAATCTTGACCCAAGTATTAAAAAGGGCCACAATTACTAACCAATAATCGAAGGAAATGAGTTGTTGGCTAAAAAGGGGGTTCGAATCAAATTATCGAAGGACTTGTCGGCAGCCAACCGAAACTCATCAAACTTCACTTGTTCTTCTTCCTTGTTTGTGGCCGAGATATCCTTTGAGATGGTAATTAGGGAAAAGAATAGGAATGTTGGGGATTAGCCTATTAGGGTTATTCAAAGATTTGGGAATTTTGTTTTCAAAAATTTCAATAAAAAAGCCAGAGACAGAGAGAGAGAGAGAGAGAGAGAGAGAGAGAGAGAGACGCGTAAATCTGGGTAGGTGGAACGAAAGTGAAGGAGATATGTTCATTTTGTTGTATAATCGGGTGTTGGGCAATGGGCTATTGCCTATTGGATATTAAAATAATTTTTTGGGCTAGGTTGAATTTACAAAATGGGTGGGCTAATGGACTAAAACAAAAAATTTTCTAACATTTTTTTGGGCTTGTAATGGACATGGGGTTTGGCAGCATTGGGCTATAAAAATGGATGGGCTAATGGACTAAAACTAAAAATTTTCAAACATTTTTTTGGGCTTGTAATGGACATGGGCTTTGGCAGCACTGGGCTCTACACTCCGTCTCTGTGTAAGTCATTCTAGACAGAAAAAAATGAAATGTTTTCCAAACATATTCACTTAAAAAATAAGGGTAATAAGAAAAATTGGAAAGCGACCTATATCGAAACTCTAATTCAATGATAAAATGAATACAAAACCATTATTAACAAATGAACACCATAAACATAAATCACAACAACAGAAAGAAATGATTCAGAAAAATTGAAAAAGAAAGTAGCTCAAATATTGAAATTTAACATTACATTCTCTTTTTCTCCAAATACCCAACAACAATATTGTAAGTTTTGATTACTCACTTTAATTAAATGAGTGTTCAAGGGAATGTCCTATTAGCTTGTATTATTAGAAATTATTTACTTACTGCAACTTAGGTAGTTTCCTTGTATATAATAGCTAGTTTCCATGTATAATTAGTATCCTAAAATGACTTGTAACTTCTATAAAGAAAAACCAAGACACACAAGAAATTCATTCAGCAAAAATATTGTCATGGTATCAGAACCCTTACTTCCTCGTGCATGTGATTCTCGGTGATTGGCTCTCAGTTCATAGTAAACGGTGGGTACTTCTCAGAGATCGTCTCCATTCTTCGAACTTCCTTCGTGAACAGCCCTGCGCCCCGGTCTTGCTCCTCGTCTCGCGTCGTGTCCTCAGTTTGCATCTCCCAGTTGGCACTGTCTCTCGATGCCGCCTATCAGTTCGCGTCTCTCAGTTCCCAGTTAGCACCGTCTCTCGGTGCCATCTCTCAGTTCGCCTCTCAGTTCGCGTCACACCAGATTTTCTACGTTTTTGGTGTCGGGCTACAGACTCTTCGGTGTCATGTTGGGAATTTCACCTCTCCAATTCAATCCTTGGATTGCACAGGTTACACTCGATTCTTTACCATTTGTTTGGACTACCGTTTGGATTGTATTAGTTAAGCAGTGGTATTATTGGGGCTATTGATTTGGGCTATAATTAATTGAAGACTATTGGGCTATTGTTTTGATTAATTATTAGTTGGGCTGAATTCTTTGGATTGGGCAGAATTTATTTGGTTAAAATTGTGATTATTAGTTGGATCATACACAATTCACTCATGTCAACTGAAAAGAATAAATCTATTTGCATACGTTTTACTGGAAATAATTATTCTTCATGGGCATTTTATTTTCAATTATTGGTCAAAAGCAAAGGTGATTTGTAAGGACATATTGATGGAACTCTTCCTCCTCGTGATCAGAAAAAGGATAAAGAAAAGTATCTTTCTTGGAAAACTAAATATTCTCGACTTATGGCTTGGATCATTGGATTGGTTGATGAGTAGATTATCCTTAATCTCAAGCCTTACAAGTCAGCCCGTGCTATGTGCGAATTCTTAAAAAAAGTCTATACTCAAAGTAATAATGCTCGGCGACTTCAATTGGAGTTTGAATTAGCAAATTGCTCTCAAGAGTCACGTTCCATTGAGGAATATTATTCAGGATTCTCTAATCTTTGGGCTGAGTACACAGATATTATCTATGCTTCGGTTTCATCGGATAGTTTAGAGGTTGTCCAAGCAGTGCACGAAATCACCAAAAGGTATCAATTTTTTATGAAATTGCGAACTGAATTTGAATCCATCTGATCCAGCCTTATAAAACGTGAGTCTATTCCATCACTAGATGGTTGTTTGGGTGAATTACTGAGGGAGGAGCAGTGTCTTATCACTCTTACTTCTTTGGAACAGCAGCAGAATCATGTAGCACCAATTCCTATTACTTATGTGGCTCAAGGAAAATTCAGGCCTCAAGATATGTCTAGTGTGCAATGTTATAGTTCTGAGGGGTTTGGTTACATGGCTCTTCAATGTCCTAAAAATTTTTGCAATTATTGCAAGAAGTTTGGCCGTGTAATTAAGGAGTGCCCACTCATCCTCCACGCAAGATTGGAGCAAATTATGTTGTTGCTGCCACTTTAGCCGCTAGTTCTACTCCACCACCTGTTCCTTCAAGTTCAAGTTCCAGCCTCTCCCAACTCTTCCCAAACTTCCATAACTCCTAAGATGATCTAACAAATGGTTATCTCTGCTTTGTCTGCTTTAGGTGTCTCAGGTAATCCACCTTTTACTTTCTCTTCTTGGATATTAGACTCCAATGCATCTAACCATATGACTCACGATCCTCGATTGCTTAGTAACCTTAGACCATATAATGGACCTTTCAATATACAAACTGCCGATGGTAACACTATTCCCATCTCAGCTGTGGAAGACATATCACCAGATTTGTCTAATGTTTTAGTCTCTCCTAATTTATCAACTAATCTTCTATCTGTCGGACAACTTGTTGATAATAATTGTACTGTCTCTTTTTCTTCTTCTGGTTGTCATGTGCAGGATCAGGTGTCTGGAAGGACGATCGTGAAGGGGCTTAAGAAAGGATGTCTATTTCTTAGATGTTTTTGATTGGCATAATAAATTGGGTCATCCCAATTTACATGTGCTAAAACACTTGTTAAACTCAGGTTTGCTTGGTAATAAAACTACTGCTTCGATTATTTCTCTTGATTGTGCTTCATGTAGGCTTGCTAACAGTAAAGTTTTACCATTCCCGTCTCATGGTTCTCGTGCTTTGCATATTTTCGATATTATTCATAGTGATGTATGAAATCTTACACCTGTGGTATCTCATAGTCATTATAAATATTTTGTCACTTTTATTGATGATTATAGTCGATTTACTTGGATTTATTTTCTTCGTGCAAAGAGTGAGGTCTTCTCTGCCTTTCAAGCATTTCTTGCTCTCATTGACAACCAATTCTCGTCTTCCGTCAAAATCTTAAGATCTGATTCAGGAGGTGAATATATATTTAGTGCGTTTCAATCATTCTTACAAACCAAATGTATTCTTTCTCAGCAATCTTGCCCTTCTACCCCTTAACAAAACGGGCTGGCAGAACGTAAGAACCGTCACCTTCTTGATGTGGTTCGAGCCCTTTTAATAGTCTTGAGTTCCCTCTCGTTTTTGGTGTGAAGCATTGTCTACTGCTGTGCATCTCATTAACCGATTACCTTCTCCAACTCTTAATAACGCTTCTCCATTTTATAAACTCTTTGGTCTTCATCCTACATACTCTCATCTCCGTCCCTTTAGGTGTGTATGTTTCGTTCATTTGCCGTCACATGAAAGGACAAAACTCACCCCTCAATCTGTCAAGTGTGCCTTTCTGGGATATGATGGAATTAAAAAAGGATACGTCGTTATGATCCTACATCACAAAAAATTTGAATTTCTCATAATGTTTTTTTTTTTTTGAAAAACAGTCATTCTTCAGTTTAGAAATCATGGTTTCCCTTCTCATGTTCTCTATTTTACCTGATTTTCCCTCGGAACCATCTAGGTTCAAGCCTGGCCTTGTTTACACTCGGAGGCATGCTGCACCAATTACTAGTCCAGACCTTCTATCTTCGACAACGGTCCTTCCAAGCCTCATTGATCCTACATCTACGACGCCAGATCTTGCACCTTATGATCTGCCGCCTCCTGTTCCTCTTCGTCGTACTTCTCGTGTTTCTCGACCACCAGATAGGTATGATTTTTCCTCCCATAGTTCTACGACTGCTACACTTAATTCGATTTCTATTCCTTCTTCCTATAGATAGGCTATGGAACATGAATATTGGGAACAGGCTATGAAAGCAGAACTCGAGGCACTTGAGGCCAATCAGACCTGGGATATTGTGCCATGTCCACAAACAGTGAAACCCATTGGACGCAAATGGGTATATTCTGTCAAACTTCATTCTGATGGTTCTCTTGAGCATTGTAAGGCTCATTTGGTTGCTTTGGGTAATCGTTAGGAGTATGAGATAGATTATGATGAGACATTTGCTCTTGTGGCCAAAATGACCACTGTTCGTCTCTTGTAATTGCTTGCCATTTGCCAGTCATGGTCTTTACATCAAATGGATGTGAAGAACGCATTTCTACATGGAGATCTCAAGGAGGACACTTATATGAAACTTCCATTTGGTATGCCTCTTCCCTCGGTTGATTCTGTCTGTAAGCTACAACGCTCATTGTATGGTCTTAAGCAGGCTTCTCGTGCTTGGTTTGACAACTTTCATTGCACTCTTTTGGATTTCTCTTTTACTCAGAGCCAGTATGATGCATCTCTATTTTTTCATAAGAGTCCCGCTGGAATTGTTTTTTCGTTGCTATATGTAGATGATATTATTATCTCTGAATCTGATCACAGTCTTATTCAGAAATTTTAGCAACATTTTCACCCGATTTTTCATATGAAAGACCTTGGTCAGCTTACTTACTTTCTTGGCTTAGAGGTACATACTACATCACATGGTCTCTTCTTAAATCAACATAAATATATTCAAGACTTGATTGGATTAGCTGATCTCTTTGAAGCCTCCTCAATTGATATGTTGCTGGAGCTTAATGTTAACTATCAAAAGGTCAAAGGAGATATTCTTCCAGATCCTTCTCTTTATCGAAGGTTGGTTGGTAGTCTCATCTATCTCACTATCACACATCCGGATATTTCATCTGCAGTTCATACTCTAAGTAAGTTTATGGACGCCCCTCGTCATCTTCATATGGTGGCTGTCCATCGCATTATTCGCTATCTTATTGGAACTCCTCATCGTGGTCACTTTTTCCCTCGGGGGTCGTCTCTTGAACTCACAGCTTACAGTGATGTGGATTGGGCTAGTTGTCCTGATTCTCGTCATTCTACTACTGGGTGGTGTATTTTTTTTGGTGACGCTCTTATTTCTTGGAAATGTAAGAAACAGGACTATGTTTCTAAGTCCTCCACTTAGGCTGAATACCGAGCTATGTCAGCTGCATGCTCTAAGGTCGTGTGGTTACATGGTCTTCTTGTCGAACTTGGTTTCTCTCAGTCACAACCTACGCCTCTTCATGGTGAAAACACTAGTGCTATTCAGATTGCGGCCAATCCTATGTATCATGAACGCACCAAACATGTCGAAGTGGACTGTCACTATATTCGGGACGCCTATGATTCCAAGGTCATCGCTCTTCCCCATTTTTCCACTTCTCAACAAGTCGCGGATATCTTCACCAAATCTCTAACACGCCACCGTCATAATTATCTTGTCAGCAAATTGATACTTGTGGACTCCCCAACATCAATTTGAGGGGGGTATTAGCGTGTATCATTAGAAATTATTTACTTATTGCAATTTAGGTAGTTTCCTTGTACATAATAGCTAGTTTACATGCATACTTTGTATCCTAAAATAACTTGTAACTTCTATAAAGAAAAATCAAGACACACGAGAAATTCATTCAGCAAAAATATTGTCATGTCCACGGTAGATTTTAGGGTTTCATCTTTTTACATATAAGGATATTTTATTAATTTACAAATTATATTTTCATTTTCATTTTTTTTTTATCTTTAGGCTATCTAATCGAAAAAGATATTTCATCCGTCTCATTTGTATAAGTTGACTTTCTTTATTTTCTTGTCCCAATTATATAGTTTTATTTCCTTATTAAGAATATTTTGTTTCGTTTATTTACTAATATACCGTTATTTAATTTTCATAATTATAATCAATTTTTTTCCACTTAATCTTGAAATTGTACAAATATAAATAAGGGTAAATTAGAAGAGTTTTTGGCAAAAATTACTTTTTCAATAAAATTAAATAAGAATTCTGAATCGGGTGTAAAAAATAAAATTATCTTATACACATGGTACAACAGGAGTAGTCCGTGGACTTTATAAATAAATTTTGTAATGGTAATAGACCACCACAAAATTTGTTAAGTACACATTATATTTACACCACAATTAAAACATAGTTTTAATAATTACATCACAGCAAATTTACAATTATATACATAAATTTATAAAAATAAATATAAAAAAGAATTCTAGGTTTTGATAAATAAACTGCAACCAAACTTTATCTTTTTCTTTTCTTCTAGATATTTCTTTCCACAGTGTACATTTTATGGATGTATCCACACTAATATTATTAATTATTCTTTCAAAGAAGGGAAAGATAAAGAAGAAGAAGAAGAAAATTTGATTTCTAAGAAATGAGACTAAATCTTTTTGTCAGTGAACTTAATTTATAATTTTAGAGAGATTACCGAAATGTTTTGAAAGTTATTAAAAGAAGATGGGCCAAATCACAATACACTCATGGACTATTGCATTTTTGCGGTCTTTATTTTGTAATTTTTTGGAGAGTCTAAACTTTTAAGAATGAAATTTAAATTTCTACTGACCTTTCTTGGTACAAATTATTATAAATCTAGTTTTAAATTTGTGTATTTATTCATTATGATGAGTGAAGATTTTAGTAATATAATTTATTTTGTGTAGTACAACCTGACTATTCTGATTCTCTTGTTGACCTTATAAATTATTACATCACTAAAATGCATTTTCCCTTAACTTTTCTTTTCCTTTGGTCTGCATCATTCATAACTTTTAGTTAAGATGATATATATATATATATATATATATATATATTCTTGTTAGAGATATTTATTATCCATATAAAATTTTTAAGTTTGAAGATTTTCAAGCTATTCTTGCTCAAGGATCAAGAAGTCTGCTTACAGAACTCAGATCAAAATTCAAAGCAAAAGGCAAGATTCACAGAAATCTTTCAAGATCAGACTTAAAACTTGTTTACCATGATGATTCATACCTTATTTTTACTGATGAACATAAATGGGTTCCCAGTCAAATTCCATTGCTTCAAGACATACTCAACAACACACTAAAGATGTCTCCACAATGCAAAGATCATTTATTCAAGCATTATCATTATCCTCGAAATGATTGATGAAAAGACAAACTACTTTAAATAAAGTAGAAAACAAATTTCTTTTCATCTTTCAAGAATTCAAAAGACGTTGCTCTTTGTCAAAAGTTGATTCAAGTGGAAGACAAAAGAAGAAGACTTCAAGAGTTTATTTCAAAACAAAGCGAATTTGGTAAATAGAAGTTTTATTTCTTTTGTCCTATTTTGTTCTCTGCAAAATTACTTTGTAATTTTTCAAATTCTGTAATAGTTCAATTATTAATAAAATTTCCCTTTTCAGATATTTCTATCCTTAATTTTGATTTTATTTTTGAGTATTTTTCGATTTCCTTTCCCCTGGGCTATTTTGGTAAAATTGAGATGTCTCTTATCTCTAAGCGTAAGAAGAATTGGAACATCAAGACCAAGTCTAAACAAAGGCTTGACTGCTATTTAAACTAATCCAACATGAAGATATTTAAATTTCTTCCTGTGGGATTCAATGGCTTCTTTTGTAAGTAAATTATGAAAGAATTTTGACTATTAATTGAAACAGTTTGTTCAATAGTTTTGATAACATAATTTTGAGAAAAATCAAATTTTCCTATTTCATAGATGGTATGTTTATCCATCTTTGGAATAGTCCAATTTTGAAGAAGTTGTTCAATTTTTATGCGACTTGAAGTTCATGAGAATTGAAATCATTGGATACGGATGATGCAGATGCATGATCAATTTTTTCTTCTGTTTGAAAAACATTTGTTCTATTCTCATTTGATTGATTTTCACGTCTATTTCTAGACTTTGATCTCCTTAACCAATTTGTTACTAAAGACATAATTGAATAAAAATGAAATTAAAATTAAACAAAGTAAAGACAAAATAATAGGATAGACAGTTTCTCATCAAGCCTACAACAGGACCACCCTTCCAAGCCTACACCGGCAACACGGGTTGACCAACGCTTAACAGCAGACGTCCAAGGTCGAACAAGGTTTTCCTAGATATCTTGTGCCTACAGTGTTTGACAATAATTTCACCTTACTCTCTTATGGCTCTGATACCAAAATAGCCCAGGGGAAAGGAAATCAAAAAATAGTCGAAAATAAAATCAAAATTAAGGATAGAAAATATTTGAAAAGAGAAATTTTATTAATAATTGAATTATTACAGAAGATTGTCAACAATTCTTTTGGAAAGAAAAATTTATTTCAGGTCTTCCAAAACTCTTTGCAGAAAGAGTAAAAAATTCTATCTTCAAAGAAAATGACCTTCAAATACTTACATATGGTGAAATTATCAATTATATCAATATTGAAGCTTTAATTTTATGCAATGATTTAAAACTCAAAGCTAAATTGAAAACAGAAAAATCTGAAAGTCGAAAAAAACTTGGATCTTTCTTTGAACAATATGGTTTTGAAGAAGTCATTCCTCCTTCTTCAAAATCCAAAATTTTTTCTCAAAATAGAAAATTTTCTAAAAGAAAATATTTCAAAAAATATCCAGAAGAAATTTCTAACAAAAGAAAATTTTCAAAGAAAAAAACTTTTTTAAAAAAGAAAAATTCAAAAAAATCTTCAAGTATTACTTGCTGTAAGGGTAATAAGACTGGTCATTATTCCAATAAATGTCCCCTCAAAAACAAAATTAGTAATCTTCAAATTGATGAAGGTACTAAACTCAACTCCTCAATCTGATTGAATCAAGTTCTGATAATGAGTACAACTCAGAATTAGAACAAGTCTTTCATAATCAAGAAGATTCTGATTATGAGTCTTCTCCTCATTCCTCTGATATTTCTTCAAACTCAGATAAAGAAATTTGTGGTTGCAAAACTAATTGTTTTATCTAGAGAAGAATAAGTTATTCAAGATATTATTGATAGGATTGATAATCCTAATCTCAAGAAAAAATTCTCTTTCCTTTTACCTTCTACTTCAAAACAAGATTTTGATGATATCAATATCAATCAAATTCTCAAACGAGCTCAAAAAGAATTTTCTAAATTTCTGAACCGTCTATTCCTGATCTTCAACAAGAAATTAAGGGTATGAAAACTCAAATCTTAGACCTTGAAAATCATGTCAAAGAAATTTACATGGAAGTCGTTTATATGAAAGCAAAAGATTTAAATGATGAATTTTATTCGAAATTCAAAGGAAAACTGAAAGTTTCTTCGAAGCATTCTTCCAAAAGATCTTCAAAACATTCTAAATCTTCGTCTGATTGTTCATTAGATTCTGATTTCAAACTTCTCAAATTTGAAGAAGAAAAGGTTAATGTTATTAACCAAATTTAACTTCAAAAATGCTACTACAATATGACTATTGTTGTGAATAAAGAATTTAAAATCACAACTCGTGTTCTTATTGATTCAGGCGAAGATCAAAATTGTATCAAAGAAGGCTTGATTCCTACAAAATACTTTGAGAAAACCACTGAGCGTCTATATGGAGCTAGTGGAAAAAAGCTCAATATTAATTACAAAATTTCAAAAGCTCATGTTTGTAATTCAAATATTTGTTTCAAAAATATTTTTTATCTTGTAAAAGATTTGGATCAAGAAGTTATTCTTGACACACCTTTTATTATTCAAATTTATCCTTTTAAAGCTGATTATAAAGGATTAACTACAAAAATTTTTG
>NW_019267589.1:220412-253557 GCF_002742605.1 Olea europaea var. sylvestris
AATATTTCAATTATTTTGATTATATCAATGCCTGGTACAGTTTAGACCTGTTACCCATTCATGGTTCATTCTTTTCAATCAAAATTGTCATCCTCATTTTCCAAAATGGTTTCAAACATGATTTTTGTATCATGGACTTGAAGAGAAAATTTTACCCAGTCTTACTCTTCAAAGACATAAATACTTCAAAAGAGAGGCTAAAACATTTTTAAAGCCTCAAGAAAATGTTTTGTTCCAATTTGCCTTCAATATGAAAGTATCCTGGATTTTTTGTTGGGATTTCTTTCTACTGCAAAATCAAAATGATGCATACTTCACTCAAAAGATTACCAGAAAATTCAAAGTCAAATGGTGGTCTAAATTCAAAGAAACAAATTGTTGTCCAAAAGCAGTTCAATCATGAATTCAAGAACAAAGAAATTTGGGTGTCTCGAAATTCTCAAAGAAAGAACAAGATGATCAGGGAGATTTTCTGACTGAAAAATGAAGGATTATTTCAATGTTATCAAAGTGCAAAGATCCAAAAGAATTATTAGAAATTTATGAACAAATTTCTAAAAATGGATCTAAAAAATCTAGTACTCGAGAATTCGATCAAGAATCTCAAGAAACAGACAATGGTGATGACCTAATTGATTTATGTTATGATGACTTTTTTGCTCAAGAAGAGAGGATCAAATGACTTCAAGAACCCAGTTTTCTCGAAGAATTGAGAAATTACCGAATCAATAAACCAAGGGAGATTCTTTTGAAATTTTGCATGCCAGCTAATTAGCTTTTTTTCAAGAGATTGCCGTTCATTTCAAGAAAAAGATAACTTTATTAAAGAAGGAATCTTTCTTTTTTAAAGTTAGTCAAAAGATGGTTCAACTATTCATTTTGGAGGCATCAAATTTTAAGATTCTTCATTATGGTGTCTTCCACTCAACTATTCAAGATTCTTTCTGACAAATGAAAGAAATTTCAAGTCCGAATTTCAAGTATAAGAAGACCTCAATAATTCATTTCAAGACAAAGCGAATTTGGCAAATAGAAGTTTTATTTCTTTTATCCTATTTTGTTCTCTACAAATTACTTTTTAATTTTTCAGATTCTGTAATAGTTCAATTATTAATAAAATTTCCCTTTTCAAATATTTCTATCCTTAATTTTGATTTTATTTTCGACTTTTTTCTGATTTCCTTTTCCCTGGGTTATTTTGGAAGAACAACATTAGAATAATTGTTCTGAGATTGAATATTCTTGATATCCTTAGCAACAATATGAGATTCATCAAATTGTTCTTTAGGGATTCTTTTGAGTGGAGATGCAAGGATTTCGATTTTTCCATGAGGAATAACTATTTCTTGCATAGGAGGATGAGTAGATTGGAAAGTATTTCCTTCTGGAGTTTTCCAAGTATTGGTATGAGTTTTTGAAGTAAAATTTTTTTATTTTTCTGGCCTTTTACCAAAAACTTTGAATTGAATCCAATCATAGAAACTTAAATCAGTAGAAGATTTAAAATAATCTTCCCAATAAGATTCTTTTTGTTTTGAAGAAAAACTTTCTCGAAAAAGTTTTCTAAAATTTTTGACACAAATGTCTTGATCACTTGAATTCTTTTCTTCTATCAATTTCAGAAGAAATAACATTATATTGATGATCAAGATTGGAGGGAGGAACCATATCTGAAAAAGTTGGTGATTCTAGTTGATCATCATCTTTTTCATATTCATTTTGATAATGAGATTTTGGAATAATAGGAGTAAAATCTGCTCCTTTATATGAAGATTGAAAAGATTATCTGGGTTTTTCTTTAGATCTAGTTGAAAAAGACTTAACAGAATAAGATTTTTGAATTTTTGAAGATGATCCTTTGAAAAGAATCTTAGCTTTTCCATCTAGAAAAGTAAGAATTTGATTTGGAATTGTTCTAGTTTGAGCAGGAACGGGTGCTTGAACATTATCAAAATTCCATTCGAGTCCACGAGATTGAAGATTCCATTGAATTCTTTTTGGAATTTCAACATTTGAATGAAAAGGATTAACTTCAACTAAAAGACTTTCATCTCTTGGTGAAGAATGAAGAGCTCCAATATTGAGTTGAGTATTCATAAGTTTGTAATATACTCTGTATATTATAGCAAAAGCATTTGATCTACAATCAAATTCAAGATTTTTTGTTTGAATATGAAGATTGAGAGAATTGAGAATTACTCCATCAGTAAGTTTAATCGAAAAATTTGGATAATAGCTTGAAAATACTGGACCACTTTCTAGATTAGATTCTAGAAGTGAAAGTATTGAATTTTCAAAATTGAGATGTCTCTTATCTCTAAGAGTAAGAAGAATTGGAACATCAAGACCAAGTCTAAACAAAGGCTTAACTGCTATTTGAACTAATCCAACATGAAGATATTTAAATTTCTTCTTGTGGGATTCAATAGCTTCTTTTGTAAGTAAATTAATGAAAGAATTTTTACTATTAATTGAAAAAGTTTGTTCAATAGTTTTGATAACATAATTTTGAGAAAAATCAAATTTTCCTATTTCATAGATGGTATGTTTATCCATCTTTGGAATAGTCCAATTTTGAAGACGTTGTTCAATTTGTGCGATTTGAAGTTCATGAGAATTGAAATCATTTGATACAGATGATGCAGATGCATGATCAATTTCTTCTTTTGTTTGAAAAACATTTGTTCTATTCTCATTTGATTGATTTCCACGTCTATTTCTAGACTTCGATCTCCTTAATCATTTTGTTACTGAAGACATAATTGAATAAAAATGAAATTACAATTAAACAAAGTAAAGACAAAATAATAGGATAGACAGGTTCTCATCAAGCCTACAACAGGATCACCCTTTCAAGCCTACACCGGCAACACGGGCTGACCAACGCTTAACAGCAGACGTCCATATTTGAACAAGGTTTTCCTAGATATCTTGTGTCTACAGTGTTTGACAATAATCTCACCTTACTCTCTTATGACTCTGATACCAAAATAGCCTAGGGGAAAGGAAATCAGAAAATAGTAGAAAATAAAATCAAAATTAAGGATAGAAATATTTGAAAGAGAAATTTTATTGATTATTGAACTATTACAGAATTTGAAAAATTACAAAGTAATTTTGTAGAGAACAAAATAGGACAAAAGAAATAAAACTTCTATTTGCCAAATTAGCTCTGTCTTGAAATAAACTCTTGAAGTCTTCTTATACTTGAAATTTCTTTCATTTGTCAGAAAGAATCTTGAATAGTTGATTGGAAGGCAACATAATGAAGAATCTTGAAATATGATGCCTCCAAAATGAAAAGTTGAACAATCTTTTGACTAACTTTAAAAAAGAAAGATTCCTTCTTTAATAAAGTTATCTTTTTCTTGAAATGGACGACAATCTCTTGAGAAGCTGATTAGCTAGCATGCAAAATTGCAAAATAATCTCCCTTGATTTATTGATCCGGTAATTTCTCAATTCTTCGAGAAATTTGGGTTCTTGTAGTCATTTGATCCTCTTTTCTTAAGCAAAAAAGTCATCATCACCTAAATCAATTAGGTCATCACCATTGTCAGTTTTTTGAGATTCTTAATCAGATTTTTGAGCACTTGATTTTTTAGATCAATTTTTAGAAATTTGTTCATAAATTTCTAATAATTCTTTTGGATCTTTGCATTTTGATAACATTGAAATAATCCTTTATTTTTCAGTCAGAAAATCTGCTTGATCATCTTGTTCTTTCTTTGAGAGTTTTGGGACACCCAAATTTCTTTGTTCTTGAATCCGTGATTGAACTTCTTTTGGACAACAATTTGTTTCTTTGAATTTAGACCACCATTTGACTTTGAATCTTCTGGTAATCTTTTGAGTGAAGTATTCATCTTTTTTATTTTACAATAGAAAGAAATCCCAACAAAAAATCCAGGATACTTTCATATTGAAGGCAAATTGGAACAAAATATTTTCTTGGGGCTTTAAAAATGTTTTATCCTCTCTTTTGAAGTATTCATATCCTTGAAGAGTAAGATTGGGTAAAATTTTCTCTTCAAGTCCATGATACAAAAACCATGTTCGAAACCATTTTGAAAAATGAGGATGACAATTTTGATTGAAAAGCATGAACCATGAATGGGTAATAGGTCTAAAGAAAAAGACCATGTACCAGGCATTGATATAATCAAAATAATTGAAATATTCAGAAGTTGAAATAAATGTTGAAGAGAGCTTAAGTCTTTTTCCTTCCCATGAGTTTTGTCCTCAGTCTTCGTAAGATAATACTCTAAGAATACTGATTTTTTAAAACATGTTTCATCTTTATTTTGAGGATCTTGAGTATGAGAAATTATGGCTGATCGTGTTTTCAAAAGGATAGTTTCATAATAATCTCGGGATTTTTTGACATTTGACGGCATAAACCAGAAATTGGATAGAAAAATGTTTGGAAGATATTCATCCAAATTTTTGTATCTGTGAAGCCAAGATGTTTCCATATCAAGGCAATTTTCAAAGATACTTTTGGTAAAATATTGAAAATTTTTGAGGAGGGTTAATTTGAGGAAGTTTTCCAGAACTTTGGACGATCGTTTTGTAGTTTGAAGAGGTAGCTTTATTTTGATTGGGTTTTTTAATAAGAGTTGACAGGGTATTTGAAGAGGATGAAGCTTCTTGAGTTTCTTTTTCAGAATGATCTTTTGAGAGATCATTAATTGAGAAAAAAGGAGTAGAATTTTTCTTTCTACTTTGTTTGTTTTGAAATGAATTTTGATTTTCTTCTTTAACTTGTTTTGCCCAATTCATTTTCACTCTTTTTGTGAATGAACTCTCTTGTGAGGAAGTCTGCCAAGAAGTTTGATTTTCCTTGTATATATAGAATTTCGAAATCAAAACAGGACAAAATAGCCTACCATCTTGCAAAGATTTGTTCGGAAACAATATTTTTAACATCTTTTTGTAAAACATCTTTTGATGCTTTGCAATCTATTTTCAAAATTAATTTTTTGTTAATAAGATCGTCCTGAAATTTTGAAATACACAGTACTATTGAAAGAATTTCTTTTTTGATAGTGGAGTAATTATTTTGAGGGTCGGTTTACACACCACTGTGGTACTTAACTAACTGTTCTTGAGATGACTCTAGTGGGATTTGTTTTAACACACCACCATACCCAATATCCGAGGCATCTGTTTCAATAATAATTGATGTTGTGGGGTCAAGTATTGAAATACGGGGAATATTTTTGATTGCTTTTTTGACTCTTTGAACTGCAACTGTGTGCTTGTGACTCCATGGGTCAGGGTTGTTTTTTAGTCTTTTGAATAATGGGGCAAAGATTTGACGTATGTTTTTGACAAAATCGACAACATAATCGACACAACCTAAAAAGCGTTGCAAACTTGTTTCATCTATGATTTCATCAGAAAATTTATCAATGAAATCAAGACTTCTTTGAATAGGAGTTAAAGTGCCATTATGAATATAATGACCAAGAAAACATATTTTTGTTTGAAATAAAACAATCTTTTTAACAGAAACTGCTAAACCATTTTTCTTAGTAACGTGAATGAATGTATGAATATGTTTAAAATGTTGTTCTATATTTTTCAGAAAATATAAGAACATCATCTATATAAACAATAATGAAATTTGAAAAAGGATTGAAAATATCATTCATAATTTTCTGAAATTCAGAAGGAGCATTTTTTAGACCGAATGGCATAACATTCTATTCATATTGTCCAAAGGGAACGTTGAAGACAGTTTTGTATCTGTCATCTTCTTTAATTTGAATTTGTCAGAATCCTGACTTCATATCAAATTTTGAAAAGATGACAGCTTTGCAAAGATGATTCAAAAGATCTTTCTTTTGAGGAATATGATATCTAATCCATTGAAGAGCAGTATTGAGAGGTTTATAATTGATAACTAAACAAGGAACTCCACGTTCAATTCCAGCAGAATTATTGACGTAGAAAGCTGAATAGCTCCAAGGAGATTTACTTGGTCTGATTAAACCTTTTTCAAGTAAATCATTGATTTCTTTGATGCAAAATTCAAGTAACTCTTTGTTCATTTGAATAGGACGAGGTTTTGTAGGAATATTTGATTCATGAAAATCATAATTGTAAGGAAGAGAAACAACATGTTTCTTTCTATCCAAGAAGGCATTTGGAATAGTTGAACAAATTTCTTTTTCAATTTTATTTTATAATTCTGAGATTTTTTCTTGAAAAGAAGATTCTTGCAACCTTTTCTCCATTTTTTGAAATTGAATTTCTTCTTTAAGAAATTGAATATGAATTCTTTTCAAATTGATATTGTTGATAATTTTTGAAATAGCAGCTTCTTTTAAAGAATTAATATCTTTATAAGAAGGAAGATTTGTAAATTCAAAAAATATTTTTTGATCAAAAATTTTTGTAGTTAATCCTTTATAATCAGCTTTAAAAGGATAAATTTGAATAATAAAAGGTGTACCAAGAATAACTTCTTGATCCAAATCTTTTACAAGATAAAAAATATTTTTGAAACAAATATTTGAATTACAAACATGAGCTTTTGAAATTTTGTAATTAATATTGAGTTTTTTCCACTAGCTCCATATAGACGCTCAGTGGTTTTCTCAAAGTATTTTGTAGGAACCAAGCTTCTTTGATACAATTTTGATCTCTGCCTGAATCAATAAGGACACGAGTTGTGATTTTAAATTCTTCACAACAATAGTCATATTGCAGTAGCATTTTTGAAGTTGAATTCGGTTAATAACATTAACCTTTTCTTCTTCAAATTTGAGAAGTTTGATATCAGAATCTAATGAACAATCAGACGAAAATTTAGAATGTTTTGAAGATCTTTTGGAAGAATGCTTCGAAGAAACTTTCATTTTTCCTTTGAATTTTGAATAAAATTCATCATTTAAATCTTTTGCTTTCATACAAACGAATTCCATGTGAATTTCTTTGACATGATTTTCAAGGTCTAAGATTTGAGTTTTCATACCCTTAATTTCTTGTTGAAGATCAGGAATAGAAGGTTTAGAACCCTTAGAAAATTCTTTTTGAGCTCGTTTGAGAATTTGATTGATATTAATATCATCAAAATCTTGTTTTGAAGTAGAATGTAAAAAGGAGGAGAATTTTTTCTTGAGATTAGGAATATCAATCTTATCAATGATATCTTGAATAATTTCTTCTTTTCTAGATAAAACATTTATAGTTTTGCAACCACAAATTTCTTTATCTGAGTTTGAATAAATATCAGAGGAATGAGGACAATGAGGAGAAGATTCATTATCAGAATCTTCTTGATTATGAAAAACTTGTTCTAATTCTGAGTTAGACTCATTATCAGAACTTGATTCAATCAGATTGAGAAGTTGAGTTTTCGTATCTTCATCAATTTGAAGATTACTAATTTTGTTTTTGAGTGGACATTTATTGGAAAAATGATCAGTCTTATTGCACTTCCAGCAAGTAATACTTGAAGAATTTTTTGAATTTTTCTTTTTTAAAAAAAGGTTTTTTTTTTTTGAAAATTTTCTTTTGTTAGAAAATTCTTCTGGATATTTTTGAAATATTTCTTTTAGAAAATTTCCTATTTTGAGAAAAATTTTGGATTTTGAAGAAGGAGGAATTACTTTTTCAAAACCATATTGTTCACAGAAAAATCCAAGTTCTTTTCGACTTTCAGATTTTTCTGTTTTCAGTTTAGCTTTGAGTTTTAAATCATTGCATAAACTTAAAGCTTCAATATTGATATAATTGATAATTTCACCTTATGTAAGTGTTTGAAGGTCATCATTTTCTTTGAAGATAGAATTTTTTACTCTTTCTGCAAAGAGTTTTGGAAGACCTGAAATAAATTTTTCTTTCCAAAAGGATTGTTGACAATCTTCTCTGATCATGATACGAGATAAAAACATATCTTTGTACCATCGAAAATCTTGTAATTTTGGACATCTTAAATTTATAAAAATGTCATTTTGCATTTGAACAATATTTTCAGGAGTACCAATAAAATGTTTGATAATAGTTAAACCAAGAATCGTAAAACTATCACTAATCTCATTTCCATTTGAATCATGAATAATATTATTATTTTCATCACGTTTGACAGTAGAAAAAATAATGTCTTTCTCAGTTTGAGAGAGATAATTATCCCACCATTGACCAAGCTGTCCAGTGAACCCAAGAACAATATTATTTGTAGCATCTCTTCTAGATGTACCTTTTTCAAGGTTAGTTTTGTAACACATAGTCATTTGTCCCATAAAATTGATGATTTGATATTCAGTAAGTCCATCGAGATTCCACTCGACATCGAAATTACCGTCATAAGTTCTTTGAGGATTAATTTTTTCTTCAAAAAGCTGATCTGAGAATGAATGACAAGGATAATATTTTGGAAGATTTTGATAATCAGATTTTCTCATTTTATTAATTGAATCATATTTTTCATCAATAAATTGAGCTTCAATTTCATCAATGGTATTGATATTTTTTGAAACATGAAATTTTTTTAATTGAGTAGCAAGTTCAGAAAGAATTTCACTTTCAGTTTGAAGAGTAGAAGATTTTCCAAATTGAGGAATCATATCATTACTTTTGAAAATTGAAGAGGAAGAAGATGATGGTTTTGATAAATTCTTATCTTTACTACTACTTTCTCTAGATTCTTTAGAAGAATCCTTTTGAGAAGTAATATTCTCAGATTCAGAATTTAATTCGATTCGATTGAGTTGAGAGCACATAGATTGAAGAACAACATTAGAATAATTGTTCTGAGATTGAATATTCTTGATATCCTTAGCAACAATATGAGATTCATCAAATTGTTCTTTAGGGATTCTTTTGAGTGGAGATGCAAGGATTTCGATTTTTCCATGAGGAATAACTATTTCTTGCATAGGAGGATGAGTAGATTGGAAAGTATTTCCTTCTGGAGTTTTCCAATTATTGGTATGAGTTTTTGAAGTAAAACTTTTTTATTTTTCTGGCCTTTTACCAAAAACTTTGAATTGAATCCAATCATAGAAACTTAAATCAGTAGAAGATTTAAAATAATCTTACCAATAAGATTCTTTTTGTTTTGAAGAAAAACTTTCTTGAAAAATTTTTCTAAAATTTTTGACACAAATGTCTTGATCATACTTGAATTCTTTTCTTCTATCAATTTTAGAAGAAATAACATTACATTGATGATCAAGATTGGAGGGAGGAACCATATCTGAATAAGTTGGTGATTCTGGTTGATCATCATCTTTTTCATATTAATTTTGATAATGAGGTTTTGGAATAATGGGAGTAAAATCTGCTCCTTTATATGAAGATTGAAAATATGATTTGGGTTTTTCTTCAGATCTAGTTGAAAAAGACTTAGCAGAATAAGATCTTTGAATTTTTGAAGATGATCCTTTGAAAAAAATCTTAGCTTTTCCATCTGGAAAAGTAAGAATTTGATTTGGAATTATTCTAGTTTGAGCAGGAATAGGTGCTTGAACATTATCAAAATTCCATTCGAGTCCACGGGATTGAAGATTTCATGCAATTCTTTTTGGAATTTCAACATTTGAATGAAAGGGATTAACTTCAACTAAAAGACTTACATCTCTTGGTGAAGAATGAAGAGCTCCAATATTGAGTCGAGTATTCATAAGCTTATAATATACTCTGTATATTATAGCAAAAGCATTTGATCTACAATCAAATTCAAGATTTTTTGTTTGAATATGAAGATTGAGAGAATTGAGAATTGCTCCATCAGTAAGTTTAATCGAAAAATTTGGATAACAGATTGAAAATATTGGACCACTTTCAAGATTTGATTCTAATATATATATATATATATATAGGTATGTGGTGTGATTGATTAAAAGTATATTAACTCTAATTATGTAATTTTACTTAAAGCTTTTTAAGTAAATAAGGAAAAAATTAAAAATTGTGGTGTACTTGATAAATGTTGTGATGGTACTCATAAATTTTTGCTTTGAGCGTATTATTTTTACGTGCCATGTGATGACCCTCCATCTCATCGACGTAAAAAGAAATAAAATTAAAATTTTCACAAACAAAATTAAAATTTAGGAGAGGTTTTAGCCCTCTCGAATGGCTATGTATTTCTTTCAATTCCTGTAAATCTGTCCTTATCAATACAATACCCAGTGTTTCCTAAAATTCATATAGCATTCCTTCCATTGCCTACTATATCCCATTATTTTCTTCATGTAATTGTTCCAACTTTCTTTGAATCCTATCAAATGGTATCAGACCATTTACCTGGGAAAATGACTTTCACTGACTCAGTAACCATTTTGGAAACAAGGATCAATGGAATGCAATCACAGTTACAAGAAGATCTTGGGGTTTATATAGATTTTGAGAGAGCCATACCTTAAAAGCTAGCTATTAAAGTTGGAGAGCCCAAGTCTATATAAACCACACACCGAAAGCCCATACGTTTGATGTGGGATTCAAGTCCAATACCTTGCAAAGAGAATTATAACAATCCACTACATTCCGCGATCCCGACTCCCATGTCGAATTGGCTTTGTAGTAGCCTAAGATTAAATCCAAACGAACACTACTATGCTGCCGTCACCATTCGAGTTGCATGATTGCAATCGGAAAACATAAAGCCTGCTAGAATACATAATAAGAGTCATACCTCAAAAACTAGCTATTGAAGTTGGAGAGCTGAAGTTTATATAAACCACACACCGAAAACCCATACTTTCGATGTGAGATTCAAGTCTTATACCTTGCAATGTGAATTATAATAGAATCTGTAGCTAAAGGGCGTGAATTAGGAAAAATCTGAAATAAGTATTTAATAGAATGTAGTCATTTGATGTACGGTGGAATACATTTTTGCTTGCCATGTAATTGGAAACATTTGCATATCAACAGAGTGTACTCACTTGTCAGGTATATATATTTCTGTCTTCAGCAATATTTGGTGGTATGGGTCAAAAATCTGTTGAAAACTGGATTGGTCAATTTGTTGGAAACTGATTATAGGGTACCAAAATGATCCAAACAACTCCTTACATTGTTTTGCATGTTTGTAACAAATAAAACCCAAAATTACTTTGGAAACTGACTAAGAACTCCTTTTCTTGTCAGCGGAAAAAGATTAATCTTTTATCTTGTCAGTAAATCTTGGGGTATGGAAATTTCAATTACTTACTAACAAATTTACTTGACATTTGAAAGGATAATTCCTTGCTCTGGAGTCTGGACACTTATGCTTTCTAATTGAAGACCTAGGCACCATATTCATAGGTCACTAGAACACAATCAAGAAAATTATGCGTTTTATCACAATTACATAATTAATCAATGTAAAAATGGATTTTATATTTGTATTCGGAGGAGCTTCATCTTCACCTACAGTCATTTTCAACTTGCCTAAACTTTGTTAAGGTTGTCCAGCACCCATCTTTTTGATAATTGAGGGTCTAAACTAGGAAATAATGGAACTAGTTAAGTGCTTGTACTTGTAAACTTTGCTGCAGATGTTGCTGTTATTTCAACCACGCTCCTTGAATAGCTTATGTTGCCTGAATCTTTTGCAACTCGTCATTTTATACTTTTGGTATGGTTAACTTTGTTGTCCTTGTTCTAGGTTCTTCTCTGAAGTCCATAAACCAATTTATTCCAAGTCTGGGCCATACCAACTTGTTCTTCAGTCTTAGAGGTTCGAGGAAAGCATCTTGCTCCAAAAGGGCACTTGTGATTCAATTAAGCTACAGGTATTGTCTTCATCATTAACCACAATTCTTTGCTAATGGTGTGCTGGCTAGGTGTATGAAAATTGTTTATTGTTTATTTGCCATTTGTTTTATAAACTATTGCTTTGTCCTAAAAATTCAATTTCTCAAGACATTGACTGATATCTGCTTTTTTATTTGCTTTGTACGCAACAGCTTCAAATATATACCCATGTTTGAGCCACATTCTAGGAAAAATACATTATTTGTATCAAATCAATGAGAAATGTGTGATTAAAAAGTAAGGAAAAATTTTAGATTTGTATGTAACATTATTTTATTGAAGAATATGTGGTTGAAATGATGTCAAATTACTGTTGAATAATATATTTTTTTGAAAATAATATGGCTCAAACAAGCCCATAATTTATACATAGGATTTTGCCATTCAAACAGGGCAATGACAGGCCCTGTTGACAGGCTGAGGTGTCGGCAACACCTCAACCCTTGATTGTTATGCTGCGGGTCCCATGATATTCAAGATCAAGGACTAAGGTGGTGGGCCCCATGATATTCAAGATCAAGGGCCGAATTGTTTGCCACCTTAGCCTGAATTTAAACCCGGGATTTAATCCCAGGTTTTGTAGCAGGTCTATTATACATATTGCAGTTATTTTTATTTGGTCCTAGTCATTTTCAATGTATATCGAAATAAGTTTCAAAGGTAGATCTCTCGTATGTTTAATGGCAGTTATGGTGGAAGGCCAAGCAGCGTAGGCATCTTTATTGGTGGTTTTGTTTTGGGAGGATTAATGGTTGAAACCCTCAGTTGTGTGTATGCACCTCAGGTGATAACAATCAAACAATTACCGATAGTTGCAATTACTTTGGCATGGAATGCACCTGCTCTCTTTTCTTTACATAATTATCTTAGTTATTGTAATCTTGAAAACAGTATCTTAGACATATCTATTTTTTACTTCTTTGAGATTCCATCCAGTCTCAATGGAATGCTTTGATTGATGCATTTTTAGAGTTGTATAGAACACTATTCAGCTGATCTATTCTCTTCACAGATCAGCAAGACTTTAGATGGTGCCGATAAAAAGGATCTCATGAAGAAATTGCCCAAATTCATCTATGACGAAGAAAAAGCATTGGAGGTGAAATTATTTTTTTATATTTAATCGGGGAGCTGTCTTTTTATATTTAATCGAGGGAGCAAATTCTTCCAATGCATTGTCTTCTTCTCATGAAAACCAGTTTATATGTGTTGAGTTCTTGTATATATGCATATTTGCTTGCTTGCCAGACTGCTTGTCAAACGGTACGAGAAAAAGATTTATTTTCTCACTTATAAGCAACCTGGCAAAATAAGGTAATTTTGACCCATTTTTCACTTGTCAACGTTTGAGCCAACCATAATTTCGTCATGTTATATTGTTAGATAGCATATGGTACACAGAAGAACCTTGGTTTTTATTGCATGAGGTTTTCCAGAGCTTTGTATTATATCTGGAAATGTATTTAAGAGCTGCTTTGTTATCTATCATAAGACGCTAGTAATTTGAATTAATATTTATGACGAGAGATTTAAAATGCAAGTCATGTCAGTTGAGTGAAAATTTCATCTAAAGCCTGCAAATTGTATTGATTTCTAATTATATGAAAAGTTATTGTAGCTACTCTAGAAATTGCCAAAAGACAACCCCCTCATACTCCCTCCTCTTCGAACAAAAATGCAAAAAGAAAGAAAAGAAAACAACAACAAGCAACAAAGAAACTTCAATTTTTTGAATAAATTTGTGATACCGACATGAACCTTTTTTTGCCACTTCGATTTGGTCATTACTAGATATATTGGAACATAACAACTAGATCTTTCTAGCCTTGGAGTTTCGGTTTGCCTTCCCTCTTCTAACCTCTTCTGTGACAATGAACCTCTTTAGCTCTATGCAAAAAAAAAAAAAAAAAAAAAAAAAATCCAAAAACCCCCCAAACCCCCCCCCCCTTTTTTTAAAAAACAGGAGAAAAATTGAAAACACCAATGAAACTGATCAAAAAAAAAAAAAAAAAAAAAAAAAATGTCCTAACCACCCAAGTCATCCGTCCCTATGTCTTCAGTGTCATCTCCACTTGGTGAATATTTTCATTCTTATCTTTCCATTTTAGTTTGCTCATACATCAAACTTAGCATCTTTATTTGAGTTTTCGAGACTGGAAAGGGGTTAATTCATGAGTTAAAACTTGGGAGAAAAGAGAGGAATAAAAGAAAAAAAGTGACAAGAACTTCAAACCTCGATCAAACAATTAACTCTTCCAAAACTCTATGTGGCTGCTAACTATTTTGGTGTAGTTCCATACAAATGTTGCACAAGGCTGTTTATCTAACTTCTAATAAAAATAAAAAGGGGAAGGAGGGTCTACTATTCATGTAATAATAAATGAATCCAATTTTACTATACATGATATCATTTTTATTTTTCATTTTGTTTATTTCAAACAAATGTTCTTCCACACATCATCTCACTTGCATTAAAAAAATAATTATATCAAACAAATGTTATTCCACACATCAAGCCACTAGCATTAAAAAATAATAATAATTTTTGTAAATATAAACTATCATGAGCAAAAAAAAAAAAAAAAAAAAAAAACCACTCTTGGCACATGAGCTTTAAAAAAAAATAAAAACAAACTATTTGCATAATGTGGAGAGATGATAAACCATGTACGGAGAGTTGTCAAACTCTCCGTATAGTGCGAAGTAAAAAAAAAATCTCTTCGGACAATGCGGAGAGATGACAAACACCATGACAAAACTCTCCACACAATGCGAAGAGATGGCATTCTGTGGTAACACTGTCCTCACAAAGTGCGGAGTAAAAAAAAAAAAAAACTTCACAAAGTGCAAAGAGTTGGCAAACTCTTCGTACATTACGAAGTTAAAAAAAAAATCTCTCCGCACAGTGACTGTCACGTGCGTTGCACGAATTTCGCATTTATCGCATTTTTATTAGTGTATAAATTTTAATTTTTTGAAAAGTTTTTGAAGCAATATCTAGAAATATTTTCATGATATAAAAAAATAATTGCAAATTATTTTTACAATTGCATAACAGTATTGTGTCATTTAGAAAAAATATACTTGAATACTTCATACTTGAATAAGAAATATATGATATTATATAAATTATTTTGTTTGTATTCTTTGATAGTGTTGATATGATTAAGTTGAATGTGAAGATTATATTTTTAAATTTTGTATAATTCAATATTGAAAAATTGAAGATTGAGCACCATATTCATATGTATTTATATTTTTTGCTTCATATATATTTAATATTTATTTGATGCTTATGTTGAAAAAATAAAAATCTGGAAATTTTTTTGAAATTCGGTTTGATAAGTGAATTTACGGTGTTCTGCATTCTCGGTATTTGTAAGTGCAAAAATCGGTATATAAAAATACAGTAAGCTGCAAATACAGTAGGCAGTATATACAGTAAGTTGCAAATATGGTAGGTAGCATATACGGTAAAGTGAAAATATGGTAAATTGTTTACAAATACGGTAGGCATCGATAGACATCATATACGGTATGGTGCAAATACGGTAGGCAGCATATGCGGTAAACTGTATATATGGATTTATAATTTGTTATAAATGTATAAAATTTATTTAGTATTGAATTTCTTAAGTATTAAATGTTGTAATTCAATATTGTTTTCTTTTTTATAATTTTATTTCCGAGAATTAAAAAAAAAAAGTGGTTATGAAATTGCTAATTTTTAAATGTGTTTTTTTGTTGAAGATAAAAATGATTTTTTTTTATGTTATTCGTAAAAAAAAAATATTGTAATTTTATTAGCGTAATAAGAAGATTTATTATACATTTTTATTTTTTACATTTTGTGAAGAATTTTGTTATGGTAATTGACAAATATTTTTTCACACACGCATCATGCCAACAACATTAAAAAAAAAAATTTAGTATGTATAAACTCTATGAGACAAAAAAAAATCTCCGCACATGAGCAAAAAAAAAAGATTCCGCAAAGTGCGAAGAGATGACAAACTATCTCTCCACACAATGTAAAAAGAAAAACAAAAACTCTCGGGACTTTATTTGCAAGTTCCAAGAGACCTTTTCTCAAATAACTTTTGAGCAATGCATTGACCACTTTAATTTCTGGCATACAACCCGAAAGTATAATTTCATTGAAAATTGTATCCGCTTGTAATGTTCAAGAGTTGTTATCAAGGAAGTGTAACATATTGAATTTGGGTGATACCCTAGAGCATCCATTTGTGAAAGCAATGCCATGGTACTATCAATATCCCCTTCTTTGCACAACTCATATATTGTTTCATTGTATGAATCACGAGAAAGCTCCTTTCCAATACCATAAATATGATTTGCATGCTCAGAAATTGAGCTGTAACTGGAATTTAAAGAAGACATAATTGATTTTGAGCTATGTTTTTTTACTCTATTTCGTTATATACACGAAAATTTTACAGTCTTGAAATTTGACTTGTAATTAAGGAATTTGAAAATAACTATGCGTACTGTGTGGAGAGTTTTTTCTTTCTATACTGTGAGGAGAGCTGGTTTGTCATATCTCCGCACTGTGCGGAAAGTTTTTTTTACTCCGCACTGTTCGAAGAGTTGCGAAGAGTTTGCCAACTCTCCATACATAGTTCAACTCTCTCCGCATTGTGCGGAGAGGTTTTTTTCTCTCCGCACTTTTTTTACTCTACACATGGTTCAACTGTGCGGAGAGTTTTGCCATGGTGTGGACCAACTTTCGCACTGTGCGAAGAGATTAACTCTCTCCGCACAGTGCGGAGAGTTTTTTTTTGCTTTCCGTAATGTGCGGAGAGTTGGTTTGTCATCTCTCCGCACTATGCGGAGAGATTTTTTTTACTCAGCACTGTGCGAAGAGTTTGCTAACTCTCTGCATATAGTTCAACTCTCTCCGCATTGTGCGGATGTGTTTTTTCTCTCCACACTTTTTTTTTATTTTTTATTTTTACTTTGCACTTGGTTCAACTCCCTCCGCACTGTGCAGAGAGTATTTTTTCAATTTTAATATTGAATTACTCAATATTTAGAAATATAATCTTCACATTCAATTCAATCATATCAACACTATCAAAGAATACAAGCAAAATAGTTTGTATATTTCTTATTCAAGCGTGAAATATACAAGCATAATTTTTTTAGATGACATACTGCTATGCAATTGTAAAAATAATTATTTGCAATTATTTTCTTATATCATGGAAGTATTTTTGGATATTGCTTCAAAAACTTTCCAAAAAAATTAAAATTCATACACTAATAAAAAGAAGATAAATACAAAATTCGTGCGCACGTGTTAGCGACTAGTTTAAGATAATCTACCATCATTGTATTTTCCAAAATACAGATGAAGAATCCTGCATATCCTAGTTTTCGGACTCTATGGCCATTATAATTCGAGTATCTCTGTCATAAAAGAAAAGTGTGCCTATGATGTAGCATCAGGTGGATTATTAGCTAGTATGTATCATCTTACGAGAATACACTAGAATCAAGACAATTATATTTTCTCTAATCGAATCTTTAAACTAGACTGGAATTTGTAAGAGCTTCGTAATAAACTAAAACTGCAATATCAATATAGATCTTTTCTTTCCTTGGCTGGATATTTAACAAATGCCTTGATTTGCTTCATCATCGATATAACACCAATTGTTAATGCCTTGATTTGCTTCATCATCGATATAACACCAATGTCGTAGAGAGGCATGTTTCTTACTCTTTCACCTTTGTGAAACATTTGCATGGTGTCTTATTCACAGAAGCAATACCAGAAACTAGCCGAGAAGATTGAACAGCTCAACTTTGCTATAGACAATGTATCCACTCAGCTGCGGTCAGACGACCCCCCAAATGGAGCAGCTATTAACTCAGATGAAGTTGAATCTGTTGTTTAAGATATTATGTTGATCTTATAAAATCTTGACCCCATGATCCGTTCAATTTAGGTAGCTGCCATCTGAGAATGCTACGTTTTGCAATTATAGTCTTCTTGTTACTCATTATTGGTTGACATTAGATCTAAATGAGTGTTCAATTTCTTAGTTTTCCTTTGTTGGAGGCTCTTCCTACAGCCTTTTTCTTGTAACGCCAGGACAAAATGCTGGATCACATGATCATTTTCGTCCCTTTACAAGGGCCTCCCTAAGTTGTCCTGTAATAATGAAAGGTCAAATTTGTTTCAACTTTAGTTGTCCATGTATATTCCTGTTTGCCAGTCGAAAAGAAAGAAAAATAAGGTAAAGGCATTTTTATTACGGTGTCACTCCTTTGTCTCAAACCATTTCGAGTCCATATGTAGAGAAAGCAACATTGTTATAATTTTCAGTGAACATATCGATGATGTTTTGAGCTATCTTCAACTAATCCCAATGAACATTTTCATTCTGATACCCTTCGTTGTCATCATACAATTGCATTTCGCAATCAAGATTATCGCATTCCTTTTGCATCTATCGATTAACTTCATCATCTTCGACTTCATAAAATGGATCATCAGCTTCTTGTGGAGACCTTTGCTAACAAGAGTGATGCAAAGGGAATAATTATAACCTGATTTATTGAGACCAAGTAATCTTAAATGGAATTTAAAATTGTAACTGTAGAGGTCTCACTTTATAATATAATTGTTCTATGATATATCTATAGATATTGAAAGTCCCTCCACAACTTCACTCCCACTAGTTTCCAATTCCGTTTATCTTGATTATTGCAAAAAAAGTGACTAGAATAACATACAGCAATTCATATTATTGATTCCATATTAAAATGTCAGCAAAGCATCTCATTGCTTTGTAAAAAAGAAAGGATAGTTGATTATAATGGTACCGTAGTGGTTTGAAATGATCGAAATTGTGAAAAACAATCACAATCGTGTAATACGATCAATGTCATTTAAAAAGACTTGCAGTCATTTAAACGAACTGCAGCTACAACATCATGAGATTGTGCTTTCAAATGTTATTTTGACTTAGAAAAAATCATTCTAACACTCAAATATATGGAAAGGGCAATTGATATGTACAAATCAAAGCAACCAAAATACATAAATAAAAATGAAAAACCATAAAAATGAAAAGAATAATCTTATCGGTACAAAATGTACAAACGTTGGGGTTTATTATCTTGAATGTGATTCCTTGTACTTTGAGTTAATATGATGGGAGGAAAACGAAAAGTTAGATTGATATTGAAGAGGGATTGTTTTGAAAATAATGCATAGTTCTTGAGAAAATGATATTAGGGAAAATTGTAGCATCGGTTTCTAACCTTTTCGTTTTTTGCAGATTTTACCCTAATCTTCATTTTGTACCAGCGAAAGCTCCTAACATTTCATAAATATGCACATGAGGTCCATCTTGACGGAAATAGTCTAAAACACCGTCAGTTGAACGGAAAAATTTCTTGAACTATCTACTACCGTGACGATTTTATTAGATGTTGATACCTTTTTAGACGGTATTTTTTGGACGCTATTTTGGATGTTGATTCCTTAATTTTCCTAGTCAACTGACTGTAGGAATGTCAATGAGTTGAGCCCGAGCCTAAAACTTTCAGCTCGAGCTCGACTAAGTTAAAATGGTCGAACTTTTTTACGAGCCTGAGTTGAGCGGAGCAAAAATTTCGGTTCTACCTGAGCTTTTGGCTTGGCCTTTTTTGGGCCGAGGCGGGCAGACTTGATTTTTTTCTGCCTTAAAAGGCTACCTTTTATGCCTCTTTTCTTTTCTTTTTTAATTATTAAAGGCTCACGGGCCGGCTTGGGCTCAACCCGTGTCCCCAAAATGGGGCTCGGCTCGAGTCGGGCTGTGGGCCGCCTGAGTCGCCGAGCCTTTTTGACACACCTAACTGATTGTGTTTTTGGACGATTTCCGTCTAGATGAATCTCAGGTACATATTTGCGAAAGATAAAGAACCTCTGTTAGTGCAAAATGAAGGTTATGATAAAATCTACAAAAATGAAAAGGTTCGGGACTGCTGCTGCAATTTTCCCATGATATTATTATCATAAGACACTTCTAAAACATAGAAAAGGATAATTTAAATTTTTTAACAAGTGGTCTAAAAAAATTATTTAGCTCATGGTAGATATTAAAATAAAATTTTTAGCAGATTTTTTTACAAAATATGTGATTAAAACGAAATATTAACTTTAATTTTAGATTAAAATCAAAGTTTTAAATTTTCAGAAATGTGATTTAAAGTAAAGGGAAATGTTAGTGGTAGATAGTGATGTCCACTCTCTCACATGGGTGGGGCTCGTTCGAATATTTTGCCCTTATTTGAGCCCTATTTTTCCATCAAAATACATTTTTTAATAGTGATTTGACACCATTTCAACCACATATTTTTCAATAAAAAAATATTAT
The DNA here is from genome assembly GCF_002742605.1 of Olea europaea var. sylvestris. Lineage (NCBI taxonomy): Eukaryota > Viridiplantae > Streptophyta > Magnoliopsida > Lamiales > Oleaceae > Olea > Olea europaea. Next base: position 240,560 of record NW_019267589.1, read on the forward strand.
ATACAAATTAAAATTTTTTTCTTATTTTTTAACCACACATTTTCTATCAATACACTATTTAAAAATTCATTTTCTCCTCTAAAATGGAGCTCAAACAAGAGCTTTATTTGAGCAAGTCCCACTCATGTGAAAGGATGAACACCCTTATGTATAAAAAAAAAATAATAATAATAAATAAATTATGCACAAGAATCTTTAATACATTAGGTGTTTTTTAAATTAAAAAAATAAAATATTCAAACGGCCCCACCCACCACCGAAAGGGTGGACATTCTTATTTATAAAATATTATGTACAAAAATCTTTTGTAAATTAGGTGTTTTTAAAAAATAAACCATTTCCGTTTGCCGTTGTTCCCCCTTCATTTTCCAAAGTCGTTCGTCAGACCAAGACGAAGTCGTGGGACTTAATCCGTTAACACATTTATTGGAAAACAAAATCCTGATCCTTCGATTCAACGCGGCTCACGAAGTCGTTCTCCGCATGATTCGAAAACCCTACAAAGAATCAATTTTTATTCACAATATCAGAAAGTCTATTTATCATTACAAAATTCGCACCTGATTTCTTTTGGATTAGTACATTCTTTTCAACTTGATAGACGAAATCAGTTGAAATCTTCAGATGAGAGGCGGAGGCCTACTGATCGCATTTCTATTTATTACCTTTCTAATTTTAGGTTTTATATTGGGGGTTAAATCAAGCCCCGACAACCCTGATCCGGATCTTGAGATTCTCAGTGGTTCCGAAGGTTCACCTACCAATCCTCTGCCTACACCGTAAGTCCTGTCTTTTAGCTTCCAATTTTTCCATGTTATACAATAATTTGGTAATGATTCAATTACTTTTGAAAGATATTTTAAATTCTAAAATTTAATATTAAAAATGCACAAATGGTAGCTGTATTTAACCTATAATTTAAGCTGATTTTTGTGAACACAGTAGAGGCTATAGAGGCTATGATAATGCTTGTTTATCTGTCAGCTTGTCAGTGACAAAATTCGAGAACTAGAAACTGGATTTTTCCATGTCTCTGGGTTTTGTTGAAATTCAAATTGTGTGTACTTAGAATGAGTTTGAAAAATCCTCTCTCTCTCTCTCTCTCTCTTCCCCGCTCTCTCTGATTTTTCTATAAGGGGAGAAATGTTATTTTGGCATTTATGGATAGGAAATGTTTGTTGTGGGTTATGCAGCGATTCTATGCTGGACACTTGGAAAGTGAAGAAGTTGTCGTCGTGATTCGAATAAGAATTATTCCATTTGTGCAATGTTTTTTACAATTTGGTTGACAAAGGGGCCAAGTGGCGGAAATTATTCCATTTGTACAGTTAGGTTGACTCCAATAGTAGGCCGCCACTTGGCCCCCTTGTCATCCAAATTGTACTTCTAACTTGGTTGTTCAAATCAAGACTTTAATCATAAACAATGTTGTTTTTCCTCGACAGTGAGCTTTTATAGTAGAATAAAAATGGAAAATCACATGTCTTGTTACTCTGAACATAAATGGAAAATAAAACAATGTTCCAATGATTGTACATGTTGCTTACAGTTAATGAGGGAAAACCTAGTTTTAATCAAGTGAACTAGCTTAGTGAGATTTCTTGAAGAAGGGCACTGTGAAGCATATTTAGAGATTCAAATGGGAAATTAACCTGTAATGACCCAAATTTTTGACTTTAGAGTCATTAAACGTGAACCATAAAAAACACTTTCATAAATAAAAGAAAAACATAATATTTTCTTAAAATGCAAAGATTTAAAATTAGTTTAAAGAAAAATATTATGAATGTTATTAAAAATCCTTAAACTACATAATTTGTTCTTCATTTTCACCATCGCAAGCGCAATCTACCTTTGAGCTCCTCAAACATATACATGTGAGACAACTCTCGATAAATGAGTAATAACGAATTGCATCGCATATTTAAATAGGGAAAATCATAACATACATATGGGGATACGGAAATTAAAATCCGAATTTCTTGATTATAATTCTTGTGAGTAGCGCTACTAAACTCCGGTCCTTTGACCTTACACATGTAAGACTCTTATCATAATCATTACTTGGATTTTCGTATCATCATATTCATAACATGAATTTTCGTAATTTAAATAATGAAAAAACAATTCGTACTACTACATTTATCTTGGTAATTCAAGTGGATAACACGTACGGGAGAATTTAAGTTCTACAACCGACTGACAAATTTCGTATGCTTGTGTGTATGTGTGAGTGTATATTATGTGTTTGACAAGCCTTCTTATATAGCTTGGAAGATACAAATAGGCCCAGGTAAATATAGAGTAGAAGTGAAAATATACAAATGTTGAAATGAAAGGATAATCTTTATTGAAATATGAAGATTAATCTTACAAGATAAAAATTTTGAAATTAAACTTTGAATTACAAATTTGAAAATTGAAAGTTTAAAAATTATAAAATATTAGGTTAATAAACTTCTTGATGACTGTTTTCTTTCTCCGAAAACACACACACTGCTTGATCTTGAATTCTTCATCTTTTTTTATAATCGAACCTTTTGAGCTCTGGTCTTTGATTTAGAGGAAAAATCTTGAATAAAGCAAAATATTATTGTTTTTACTATTTTCTTTTTGAAAATCTTTGCCAACTTTTTGAAAATTTGGCACCTTCTTTTGTCTTATTCATCTTTTTGAAATTTGCAATCGTCCTTTTGAGAATTATATGACAACTTTTGACTTTTTTCTACCTTTTGAATTATTAGTCCAACTTTATTTTAAATGTTGGTGAAGCTGGTAAAAATAATTTATTAGGTGGCAAACACATTTTGAAAAGAATATCTTTTGATCTTTGGGTTTTGTTTGAAGATAATTCATCCAAGTAATTGAGTCCATATAGTCATTTTTGATCTTCTTGAGCTATGAGACTATCAATATCAATCCCATACAATCATCACTGTTGTCAGTACTCTCTTGAGGTATGAGACTATCAATATCAATCCCATAGCAATCATCACCGTTGTCAGTACTTTGAGAGTAGTTTGAATCTAAGTTTGATCGAGTCTTTTTTGAAAAAACTTCAGCAAGATTGACAATCTTTTTAGAAACTACCGTTAATTCTTTTGGAGTTTTACATTGAGAAAGCATAGCTAATAATCTTGATTTTTTAGTTAAGAAATCAACTTCCTTTTCTTGATCTTTCTTTGAAATTTTTGGAATTCCCAAATTTCTTTGTTCTTGAATCCATGAGTTTACTGCTTTGGGACAACAATTTGTCTTGTGAAATTTTGACCACCATTTTATTTTGAATCTTCTTACGATCTTTTTGACAATATATTCTTGTTCAGCTCGAGCAACAATCAAATCCAAGCAAAATATCAAGGATACTTTCAGATTCATTGCAAATTGAAACAAAAGATTTTCTTGAGTCTGTAAAAAGTTTTTTGCTTCTTTTTGAAGTGTTCATATCCTTGATGAATAAGACTGGGCAAAATATTCTCGTCAGGACCAAAATAAATGAACCAAGTTTAAAACCATTTTGGAAAATTAGGATTACAAGATTGATGGAACAATATAAACCAGTAATGAGTCACTGATCGAAGATAAAATACATTGAGCCAAACAGTCTTATAATCAAGATAATTGAAATGTTCAAATTTATCATTTGACAAATTCATACATTTTTCTTCTCAGGGTTTTTGCCCCAGTCTTCATAAGACCAAACCATTTGAATTGAAATTTTTGAAAAATCTGGATTTTGAGAATTTAGAGTGTGATCGATAATGGCTGATTTTGTTTTTGTAAGGATAGTCTTATAAAACCCACGACTCTTTTTATATTGTTTGGAAGGTAATAGAATTTTGGAGGAAAAATATCCGTGTAAGACATTCTTCAAGGGAAGAATATCTTTGATTTCAGGAACTTTTTATTTCAAGGACTGGATATTGAATATTTTTGATAAAATATTTAAAAGCTTTAGGAGGGTTAATTTCTCGAAGTTTCCCATATCTTGTTTGAACGGCTTTTTTTGAAATTGGTTGTTTTTGGCTCATTGCGATTACTTTGATTTGGATGAGGATTTAATTTTGAAGCAAGGGTTGTATTTTGAGAAGAGGAAAATTCATGAGAATTTGAAATATAATCATCAATTGAAAGAAGTGGAATATTTGCATTCTTCTTATTTTTCTCTCAACTTTGGAAAATTCCATTTCTCTCCTTTCAAGATTGTATAAACTCTCTTGTCAGAAAGTTAAAAATATTTTGATTTCCCTTGTATATATGATATTTTGAAATTGAAACATGATAAAAAAAAAATTTTTGATAGGTAATTAGAGAATTTTATTTTTTAAAAGAGAGTACACAGGGAAGTATATAATTACTTTAAGCATGAAAGGAACAACATGAAATTAGGCAACCCTACAATAGGATTTTTAGCCACTGCATTAAACTAAGTATACAAAGTCAAGTAAAATAATTCTCTTATCTGCTCTATTGTCTTTGTTTGGTCTTTGAAACATCGATCGTTTCGTTCTCTTCATATGCATTATACAATGCATCCCGGAATAAGATTCCAAAGAAGTTTGCTATCCTTATCGCGAAGTTTTCTCCTCCACGCCCGCACCACGTCTTCTATACACCTAGGTAGTACCCAATCCATAGATTGAGAAGCCAGGATAATGTTCCAAAGCCAACGTACACCATCACAATGAATGAATAAATGATCAATTGTCTCTCCATCCTTCTTGCACATATAATACCACTCGGTTACATAAAATCCTTTGCGTCAAAGATTATCCACCGTCGACACCTGCCCCCTCATAACTGTCCACAATAGAAATGCTACCCGTGGAGGCAATTTGCTTTGCCAAACCATCTTCCAAGGTAATGAACTCTCCACAAATCCCGAAAGGGATTGAAAGTATGAGCGGATTGAAAAAATACCATCTCGAGCTAACCTCCACCTGCTATAATTACCCTCTCCTACCCGAATTTGTATCTCATGCAGGGCAGTCAAAAACAACGAATAATCTTCCAATTCCCAATCCTATAAACCCCTCCCAAAAGTAATATTCCAACTAAAGCCCCCATTTTGAATGTCTAATACATCCACCATAGCAACAGGCTCTAACGCAATGCGGTATAATGAAGGAAATCCCTCCTTTAACGGTTGATCGCCACACCAACTATCATCCCAAAATCTAATATCAGTGCCATTGCCCCACCACAAAATTAAGTGTCGCTAAAATCACTCCATCGTCGTCGGATATACCTCCACAAGCTCACCCCATAGGAGCCACGACCTTCAACCGTACACCAACCCCCCTCCATCACACTATACTTTGCCCCAATGATCTCTCTCCAAAAGCTCTCCAAATGATTTCTTGACCTTTGTTTACACTGACATTGATAGTCATCTCCTTTTGTTGCCTCCGCTGGTCAACACGCATCGAGGCATGTAAGTTTGCTATTATGTCTGCATAAGTCAATCTTTGTCGATTACGTTCATTCATAGGTCGACGTTTGGCTTTATCCCCAGCAACAAAAGAATCAACAACAGTTTGAAGCTCCCACGAGATTGATGCCCATCCTTCTCCATTCGCACCTTCCGGCACCATCACAACTCCCTTTCGACGCCTATCCTCATACTGCGCTATCATCAAGTACCTACCACGGCGGTTCGCACAACGCTGTGCCAAGAAGGCCCTTGATGACTTATTGAACCAGAAACGAAATCCCCATGCTTACTAGTCATCCTTAACTTGTCCACCATATTCACCATCCAAAGTGCACCGAACCTTCCCATGCTAACTGCATTCGATATCTTCGAGCCCCATTCGGTCATTCTAACAACGCCAAGATTGGTAACAGAAATTGCAAACTCCTTCGTCTCAACTCGAAAACGGTGATTGAAGGCCACATCGAATTCATCCACTAACTTCCTTCCCTGATTGTGTGTGAATCACATATTAGACGGCAAAACAGGCATCGTTACTGGACTGGGGACATTCTGCCCGTCATTCTGGTTTTTCGGCGCCGGCGCGGGTGGCCGAATTTTGCTGAATCTGGATCGGGCAACCCTGTTTTCCGGCCTCTACTCCGATCTCGGCATCGGTGTCTCTAGCTAGGGCGGCGGTGATAGGGTTTCCACCTAGGGCCGCTGCCTAATTATGTGGCTTATTTAGTGGCGTAAGGCCGGTGAATGGTTGGCCGATCGACGTGATGTCTCTGACGATTGTAGCGATCGGTGGTGATGGGGTGTTCGGAGGCTGGCTAAGGGTGTGGTGTTTGGATGTTAGGGAGGAGACATCCATTTCTGTAGGCGCAAAGATAGTTTGCTCGCATGTTTTTTCACCGTTGTACCCTAACACACAACTGGTTCAGGGTATGTTGCTGATATGCTCGTTAAGTAGCTTAGGGGTGCTTTTGCTATCTATGAAAAAATAACTTGTCATCTAGTAAAAATTTGTTATAGAACAAGATTTTTAACGTCTTTTTGCAAAACTTCTTTAGATTTTTTGCAATCAGTTTTTAAAATGAATTCTTTATTAATTAAATCATCTTGAAATTCTGAAATACACAGTACAATAGATAAAATTTCCTTTTTAATAGTTGAATGGTTATTTTGAGGGCTGGTCCATATACCTCTATGAAACCTAATTAACTGTTCTTGACTTGACTCTTTTTCTGTTCAATAGGATTGTTGAGAGTCTCCTCGTAACATAATACGAGACAAGAACATATCTATATACCATCGGAAATCTTGAAGTTTTGGACATCTTAAATTTATTAAAAGTATTATTTTGAATTTGTAATAAATTTGTAGGGGTTCCAATAAAATGTTTAATGATAGTACAAGCTAAAACATTGTAACTATCACTAATTTCTTAGCCATCTTGAGTTCTAATAATATTTCCAGTATCCTCTCTTTTGACAGCATTAAGTATTGAATATCTTTTAGCTTGAGATAGATAATTACTCCACCATTTATCAAGTTGTCCAGTAAAACCAATAATGATATTATTGATGGCATTACTAACCCTGATTCCTTTGCCTATGTATGTTTTGTAACACATAGTCATGGCTTCAATGATATTGATAATTTGATATTTAGTGAGACTATCGAGATTCCACTCGAAACTGGTTGCACTATCATAAATCTTTTGAGGTTTTGCTTTTTCTTTAAAAAGCAAATCCGGATATGTAGATCTTGGATAATATGTTGGAAGATTTTTTAATTTATTGATAGAATTAAAGCTTTCATCTATGAATTGCTTTTCAATTTCATCAATTGTATTGATATTGTTTAGAACACATAAATTTTTCAATTGAAAAGAGAGTTATCTAAGAACATTTGATTCTGTTTTTAATTTTTGAAGTTTCTGCTTTTTCAAATTGAGGGAATAAATCATTTGGATGAAAGATAGTGGCCTTAGAATTGAAATTTTTTTTCTCATCACTTTCTTTTAACTCTTTTTTAGAGTTTTTAGAAGTGACTTTGAATTCAGAATTTATTTCAATTCTATTGACTTGAGAACACAACGATTGAAGAGCAATGTTATTATAATTGTTCTGAGTTTGAACATTTTTGATATCTTTAGCAACAATCTGGGTACTATCAAGTTGTTTTTTAGTTATCCTTTTGAGAGGAGAGGCAAGAATTTCAGTATTTTCATGAGAAACCATAATTTCTTGCATATGAGGATGAGATAATTGGACAGTATCGCCTTCCGGTGTTTTCCAAGTCTTTTTTGAAATATTAGTAGTAAGAATTTTTGATTTAGTGGGTTTTGACCAAAAACTTTGAAATGAGCCCACTAATAAAAACTTTAATCTTCTGGAAATTCATAAAATTCTTTCCAGTATAATTCTATTTCTTCTTTTGAAAAACTTTTACGAAGTAATCTTCTAAAATTTTTATTATTGGATCTTGATCAGTTTTGAATTTATTTCTTCTATTGATTCTAAAAGAAATAACATTACATTGATCATCAAGGGTTTCTGAAGGTGGTACCATATCAAATAAAGTTGGAGATCCTGATTGTTCAGAATTTTCATCTTTTTCTTTACTGCCATATTGGGGTTTTGGAACAGTTGGATTGAAATCAACATCAGTCAAAGAGGATGTTGAAAATCGAGAAGATTGAAAGGAATTTCTAGGTTTTCTTCGGATCTTGTAGAATAAAATCTTTCAATCCTAGAAGAAGATCCTTTAAAAATCATTTTGACATTACTATCAGGAAAAGTAATAATTTGACTAGAATTTGTTTGAATATGAGCAGGAATAAGATTTTAAACATTCTCAAAATTTTATTCTAGTCCCCTTGATTGAAGATTCCAATTTATTCTTTTGGGAATCATTGTATTTGAATGAAAAGGATTTGCTTCAACTAAAAGACACATCTTTTGGAGATGAACGAAGAGCTCCTATAATGAGTTGAGTATTCATGAGCTTGTAATATATTCTATATATTACAGCAAAAGCATTCGAGAAGTCTTTTATCTTTAAGAGTTAAGAGAATAGGAATGTCAAGACCAAATCGAAATAATGGCATTACAGCAATTTGAACTAATCCTATATGAAGATATTTAAATTTCTTCCTATGGTATTCAATAGATTCTTTAGATAATAAATTAATAGACGAATTTTGGCTTTTAATTGGGATTGTTTGTTCAAAAGTTTTGATAACATAATTTTGAGAAAAATCAAACTTTCCTATTTCATAGATAGAGTTTTTCTCCATCTTTGGAATAGTCCAGTTTTGAAGTCGTTGCTCAATTTGTGCTATTCGAAGTTAATGTTGATTAAACTCATTTGATGCAGATGTAGATGTTTGATTTACTTCTTCTTCATTTTGAAAAACACTTGGAGTATTTAGATTATTTTCAGATCTATTACTGGATCTCCTAAACCAATTTGAAATAGAATATATAATTAAATAAAATGAAATTACAATAATTTAACACTATAAAAATAGTGCAATAGAGTAGATTGACTCTTACCAAGCCTACAAATGAGACCACCTAAACACGCCCACTTCGGCTCAATAGGGGCTCGACCAACGCCTATTTAGCAGACATCCAGTGAAAATCAGGTTGTCCTATTGAACAGTGTCTATAATGGGAAATCATTATAACATCACCTCACTCTCTTATGGCTCTGATACCAAAATAGTCAAGTCAAGAACAGTTAGTTAGGTTTTATAGTGGTGTATGGACCGACCCTCAAAAGAACTATTCAACTATCAAAAACGAAATTTATCCATTGTATTGTGTATTTCAAAATTTCAAGATAATTTAATCAATAAAGAATTTATTTTAAAAACTGTTTCTAAAGCATGCAAAGAAGTTTTGCAAAAGGACGTTAAAAATCTTGTTTCAAAACAAATTATTACTAGATGGCAAGCTATTTTGTCATGTTTCGATTTCAAAATATTTTATATACAAGGGAAATAAAACTATCTTACGGACTTTCTTACAAGAGAGTTTATACAGTAAATGGAATTTTCCAAAGTTGAGAGAAAAAATAAAAAGAAGGCAAATATTCCACTTCTTTGAATTGATGATTATACTTCAAATTCTGATGGATCTTTCTCTTTTCAAAATACAATCCTTGTTTCAAAATTAAATCCTCATCCAAATCAAAGTGACCCCAATGAGCCAAAAACGACCAATTTCAAAAAAGCCGTTCAAACAGGATCTGGAAAATTTCCAGAAATTAACTCTCCAAAAGTTTTTCAATATTTTACAAAAAATGTTCAATATTCCGTCTTTGAAATGGAAAGTTCCTGAAATCAAAGATATTCACAGATATTTTTCCTCTAAATTTCTATTACCTTTCAAACAGCATAAAAAAGAGTCGTGAGTTTTATTAGACTATCCTTACAAAAACAAAATGAGCCATTATCGCTCATGCTCTAAACTCTCAAAATTCGAATTTTTCAAAAATTTCAATTCAAATGGTTTGGTCTTATGAAGACTGGGGGCAAAAAGCCTAAGAAGAAAAATGTATGAATTTGTCAAATGGTAAATTTGAACATTTCAATTATCTTGATTATAAGACTGTTTGGCTCATTGTATTTTATCTTCGACCAGTAACTATTACTGGTTTATATTGCTCCATCAATTTTGTAATCCTAATTTTTCAAAATGATTTCAAACTTGATTCATTTATTTTGGTCTTGGCAAGAATATTTTGCCTAATCTTACTCATCAAGTATATGAACACTTCAAAAAAGAGGCAAAAACCTTTTTACAGCCTCAAGAATATCTTTTGTTTCAATTTGCAATGAATCTCAAAGCATCTTGGATATTTTACTGGGATTTGATTGTTGCTCGAGCTGAACAAGAATATATTATCAAAAAGATCGTAAGAAGATTCAAAATAAAATGGTGGTTAAAATTTCATGAGACAAATTGTTGTCCCAAAGCAGTAAACTCATGGATTCAAGAACAAAGAAATTTAGGAATTCAGAAAATCTCAAAGAAAGATCAAGAAAAGTAAGTTGATTTTAGAAGATTAACTATAGTTTCGAAGAAGATTGCCAATCTTGCTGAAGTTTCTTTAAAAAAGATCAATCAGATTTGGATTCAAACTACTGACAACGGTGATAATTGCTATGGGATTGATATTGATAATCTCATAGCTCAAGAAGATAAAAAATGACTATATGGACCCAGCTACTTGGATGAATTATCTTCATACAGGGCCCAAAGATAAAAAGATATTCTTTTTAAAGTGTGTTTGCCACCTAATAAATTATTTTTACTAGCTTTATCAATATTTAAAAGATAAAGTTGGACTAATAATTTAAAATGTGGAAAAAAGTCAAAAGTTGTCATTTGATTTTCAAAAAGACGATTGCAAATTTCATAAAGATGAAGAAGACAAAAGAAGGTGCCAAATTTTCATAAAGTTGGCAAAGATTTTCAAAAAGAAAATAGTAAAAGCAATAATATTTTGCTTTATTCAAGATTCTTCCTCCAAATTGAAGACTAGAACTCAAAAGGTTCAAGTATAAAAGGAGATGAAGAGTTCAAGATCAAGCAGTGTATTTTTCCAGAGAGAGAAAAACAGTCATCAGGAAGTTTATAAACCTTGTATTTTACAGTTTTTAAACTTTCAAATTTGTAATTCAAAGTTTAATTTCAAAATTTTTATCTTGTAAGATTAATCTTCATATTTCAATAAAGATTATCTTTTCATTTCAACATTTTTTTATTTTCACTTCTACTCTATATTAAATCCTCATAATTTATGCCAAGTTACCTAATTCATATTTTAATCAAAGTAGAAATCAAGTTACTTTACATAATCTGAATACGGTAATCTCATAAACTCTTCCTTGCCTAACATGGCTAGTCCATGATCATTTCTTTACCAAAATTTGAAATCAAAAAGTGCACATTGGATCCTTCAATTATTGAAAGTGGTCAAATTAGTCCCTTAGCTTTCATCGATGAGTATGAAGTAGCTTTCAGGATATTATAAACCACTTCTATTTTTCCTTTTCTTTTTCTTGGGGTGGAGCCGTGGAGGGTTGATAGTAGGGGCTTGTTTGAGCCACATTATTTTTAAAAAAATACATTCTTCAATAGTGATTTAATATCATTTCAACCACATATTTTTCAATAAAATAATATTACACACAAATCTAAAACTTTTCCTTATTTTTTAACCACACATTTCCCATTGATTTGACATTAATAATGCATTTTTTACTAGAATGTGACTCAAACATGGACTAGATTGAAATGTTGGCAGGGAATAATTATCGTATTTGTGAAAACATCTTCATTTTTCCTCCTATATGCTATTTTTTGTTCCATTATTGGGTTGTCCTCTTCATTCACATGCTAAATGTCATCTTATCATTTCTTATGCTTGTGGATTTAACATCAGTACACATGATACTGCAATAGTGGCTGCTCCAGATGGCATGGTATATTTTGTTGAGATTAGTTCGGGACAAATCATTTCTTCTTTTTCATCGGGCCCATCTATTTATTCCTCATATCAGACACTCCCCAGCGATGAAGGCGAAAAACTTGATTCCTCTGCCGATGGTGATAATTTCTACATTGATTGTGGAAAAGACTGGGAACTCTACTTACATGCAAAAGGCTTCAATAAAGTGGTATGCCATCCGTAAAGCTTTCGTAGGTCTTATTTTATATGCTCTTAATCTAGTGTATGTTTCGTTGGATTGCATGATTTTCTGATAATGAGGACGAGCTGTTTCAGGCATCTTTTTCTCCAGATTCTAGTGTTCCTTCCGCTTTATCATAAAGTACCCTCTTCTTCCTCGTGGTTTCTTACATGACCCAAGTATTTTTCCATCGCAGAGGCTCAATCTGAGTGCTGAAGAATTTGTAAGGCGCACTCCATTTGTATCAACTGGTGGTGGTGTCATGTTAGGATCAAAGACAACTGCTGTATTTCTTGTTGATATCAAATCTGGAAAAGTAGTTCGTACATTTAAAGCCGATGATTTTCCCTCAGTTGTAAAGCACGATTTTGATGGATCTTCTATTCTAGCTAGAAAGGATATTGAAGGATGGGTAGGATCTGGTCCTGCAGACTTGAAGGATGTTGAGAAGCCACTCTATGTTACAAGGATAGACTATAATCTGAAGTATACCTCCAAGAAGACCGGGAAAGTTCTTTGGCATCTAAAGTTTGCTGATGTTGAAGCTTCTTTCCAATGTGAAGGAATTGAGAATTTTCTGGGTGGAATTTTACCTGAGGTTGACAAATTTGATCCAGGATATGAACTTGATGCAAATTTGGCAATGCGTTGCCTGACGAGGCCAGTGGTCTATCGCATCCGTGACCATAGCTCACTAGAATCCCTTTTTATGGTTGACAAGTTACCAGATGCTCTTCCAAGAGGCAAAGTACTCTCTTTACCTGCTGCTGATCACGATCCTCTGTTTGAGCCAGTGGATAAGTTTTTAGCTGCTCATCATGATAATGAGAGACAAATGTTGCTGGCTTTGCCCAAACCAGAAACTGAAAAAAT
>NW_019267589.1:260167-261792 GCF_002742605.1 Olea europaea var. sylvestris
CAGAAACTGAAAAGAAAGAACGATAGAAATGAGGGTGATGAAGAGCATGAGAGGAGGGGTGTGTCCCTTCGATGTCTTACTCTTTACAGCAGAGGTGGAGGTTGCAAAGTAGTTGCTGACACTGGTGAAGAATATGCGGATTCTGGCAGTAGAAGGCGCTCGAGTGTGAGTGAGGATGGGAAAGGGTACCCTACAATATGTGGAAATGAAGAAGCATCTGTGGATTGCTTTTCCTATGGGATGAAAGAGAAATTCTGGAGGAGGAATAACCGAAGACTTCTAACATTTGAAGAAGCACAACAAAGCAATAGCATGAATTCATGTCTTCCGGATGACATTTTAGAAATGTGCTTGTTAAGGCTCCCACTGACTAGTCTTGCGAATGCTCGACTTGTCTGCAAGAAATGGAGAAACTTGACAACAACATCTCGTTTCATGCAGATAAGAAGGGAAGGCTTATTTCAAAGTCCATGGTTGTTTCTCTTTGGTGTTGTTAAGGATGGCTATTGTTCTGGGGAAATACATGCATTGGATGTTTCACTTGCCCAATGGCATAAAATCGATTCTCAAATTCTTCGTGGAAGGTTTCTTTTCTCTGTTGCTAGCATCTGGGATGATGTTTTTATAGTTGGAGGCTGTTCTAGTTTGACCAACTTCGGAAGGGTGGATAAAAGCTCATTCAAGACGCACAAAGGAGTTTTAGTTTTTAGCCCCTTGACTAAGTCTTGGCGTAAAGCTGCATCCATGAAGTATGCTAGATCATCACCCATATTAGGTATTTCCGAGGTCAGTATAGATTGTTTTATCAGTAGAAATCAAGCAAATCTGTCAGATAGACGCTTTTACAGGTCAAGGATTGGTGGTGCATCAGACGTATATGAGGATCCTCACAGACTTTCTGTCAGACGTCAATCTACACAATCTCTTGATGAAAGGGATATTTCATCGTTTTCCAGCATAAAGCCATCCAAATTTGTTGCGCAAAAAACTGAAAATTCTCGAATCAAAGATCGTAGAAAGTTTGTAATGATTGCTGTGGGAGGTCTTGGATCTTGGGATGAACCATTAGACTCGGGGGAAATTTATGATTCTGTGTCAAATAAATGGACAGAGATCCAGAGACCACCTCTAGAATTTGGAGTACCTTGTTCTGGCATTATATGTAATGGGATTTTCTACGTTTACTCCGAGAGTGATAAGCTTGCTGGATATGACATAGAAAAGGGATATTGGGTTAGAATTCAAACCACTCCATGCCCACCCCGTGTGCACGAGTACTATCCAAAACTCGTATTATGCAATGATCAGCTGTTCATGCTGTCTGTCTCCTGGTGCGAGGGAGATGGCCAAATTGGGAGGAGAAACAAAGCAGTTAGGAAGGCTTGGGTGCTCCATCCCGTGTATCTTACTTGGACAGAAGTGTCTATACATCCGGATGCGCCAATGGACTGGAATGCTGCTTTTGTTTCTGATAAAAACCTTATATTTGGTCTTGAAATGTTCAAAATATTTGGACAAGTTTTGGACTTTGTGACTATGTGTGATGTGTCCAACACGGGAATAAATTGGAGTCACATTTCGAGGAATCATGTGGCACAGGATCTGGATGCTTCTTCTTGTCTGAC
>NW_019267589.1:270765-272451 GCF_002742605.1 Olea europaea var. sylvestris
TTGATTTTGGCGAGATCTATTATTTATTTAAGTTAATTTTGTAATAAATAATATTAAATAATAGAATCCGAAGATCCAATTTTTAGGTAATCAAACAAAAGAAAAAACTCAATGTTTTTCTACCCTCAAATTTAAAGTATATATTGTCATCAATTTCTAAAAATATAAATAAGTATATAAAGGGATGGGAAGAAAAAGAAGAAAACACTCCCTGCATTTATTAGGAGGTGGTGTTTGTAATGGCATGAATTGCAAGAGCTAGAATGTCCTCTTAATCACGTTGTCCCTTTGGTCAATATTAGTTTGAGTGTTTCTTGATGTCACGTTCCTATACAATACGGTAAAATAAAACCTTAACGATCAAATAACTTCGAATATATATTACTTAGCCCAAACATCTAATAAATCAACTAGTAACTTAAGGACCTTAGGAAAATGGGAAATAGATGGTGATATCCTAATTAAAACTATAAATTAAACGAAATTATCCTATATTTAGAAAACATAATAAGTAAAAGAGAAAAAATTAGGCTATCTCCAATAAGCTCTTTGTTTATAGTCCTTAGCATGATTTTGTTGTTTTTGGATACTCAAGGTAGCTTGAAAAGAGAATTCCCAGCCTCGAATTAGATGCACTGTTTGTTCTTCTATTGTTCATTGTTGATCCTCCAAACTACCAGGTTTCCACTATTGTCCCATCCAACAATTCTTTCTTCATCCTTCTTGTTCTTATGTCCTTCCTAATGGTCTATTTTTTGACAATCCTCAAAGTAGGATGGTTGTTTTACTAGAGAGTCCATAGTGAAGCTCTGTTGCTTATCCTCCACTTTCAAGACTATCTCATTTGTTTCAAAATCTAGTAATGCACAACTCGTTTATAAGAATGGCCTTCCCAGGATAATTGACATCTAATATGCATTTTCTATGTCTGGAATGATAAAATCAACTAGAAAGATGAATCCCCAACCTTGATGAGCATGCCTTCTACTATTCCATATGGATGCTTTAGGGATTTTTTAGCTAACTACAAGATTATGAAAGCTGCTTTGGATCTCCAATCATAGTTTTCGTATAGAGGCAAATGAATCAGATTAATACTTGCTCCTTAATCATTTAAAGCATTATTATTGGAAATTTTCTATAGAGCAAGGTAAAATAAAACTCCCCAAACCTTTCAGAATGGTAGAGCTCCTGTGTTGTATAATTGCGCTGCATTCTTTATCTAATGCTATGTTTCTTTCCCGGATAGCTTCCTCTTCTTAGTTAAAATTTCCTTTAAAAACTTGAAATAGTTTAGGATTTGAAGGATTGCGTCAATGAAATGAATGTTGACATGTAGCTTTGTAAGGACCTCCAAGAATTTGATAAACTGCCTCTCTAGCTTGTTGTTTTGCAGCCATTGAGAAAATGGAGCTAGAGGTGAAAGTGTACTAAGAGGAACGATTGCCTTATCCCTACGGACTGTTTAAGCCCCTCGTTTGGCCCCCATTTTCCTTCTCATTCTTTTTCTCTCTCTTATTTTCAACCACACAATCTTCCATAAAATAATATTATACACAAATTAAAAACTTTTAATTCATTTCAACCACACATTTTTCAAAAAAATACTATTCCAACCATTCAAATTTGATAAGAATGGAGGGCAAACAGGGGCTTAAAGCTTTAGTTGATCATTCTCTGTTGATT
>NW_019267590.1:0-208 GCF_002742605.1 Olea europaea var. sylvestris
TGCGGGAATGGGCTAAAATTTGACAGATTGATCGGAAACAAAAATCGGGCCGGGGGTTATTTCGTCATTTTTCGCGACAGTGTAGAAATGGACAGAAATTTGACAGATTGATCGAATCAAAAATTGCGCCGGGGGCAATTTCGTCATTTTTTACGACGGTGTCGGAATGGGCTAAAATTTGACAGATTGATCGGAAGAAAAAATCGCG
>NW_019267590.1:354-5589 GCF_002742605.1 Olea europaea var. sylvestris
GGTGTCGGAATGGGGTGAAATTTGACAGGTCGATCGGAGACAAAAATCGCTCCGGGGGCAATTTCGTCGTTTTTCGCGATCGTGTCGAAATGGGCTAAAATTTGACAGGTCGATCGGAAACAAAAATGGCGCCGGGGGCAATTTCGTAATTTTTCGCGACCGTGTCGAAATGGGCTAAAATTTGACAGGTCGATCGGAAACAAAAATTGCGCCGGGGGCAATTTCGTAATTTTTCACGACCGTGTTGAAATGGGCTAAAATTTGACAGGCCGATCGGAAACAAAAATCTTGCCGGGGGCAATTTCGTCATTTTTCGCGACTGTGTCTAAATGGGCTAAAATTTGACAGGTCGATCGGAAACAAAAATCGTGTCGGGGGCAATTTCGTCACTTTTCGCGACGGTGTCGCAATGGGCTAAAATTTGGTTGGTTGATCGGAAACAAAAATCGCGCCGGGGGCAATTTCGTCATTTTTCTCGTCGGTGTCGGAATGGGCTGAGATTTGTCTGGTTGATCGGAAACAAAAATCGTTCGTCAATTTTCGCGACGGTGTCGAAATGTGCTAAAATTTGACAGACTGATTGGAAACAAAAATCGGGCTGGGGCAATTTTGTCATTTTTCGCGACGGTGTCGGAATGGGCTAAAATTTGACAGACTGATCGGAACAAAAATCGCGCCGGGGGCAATTTCATCATTTTTCGCGACGGTGTCGAAATCGGCTAAAATTTGACTAATTGAGCGGAAACAAAAATCGCGCCGGGGGCAATTTCATCATTTTTCGCGACGGTGTCGAAATCGGCTAAAATTTGACTAATTGAGCGGAAACAAAAATCGCGCCGGGGGCAATTTCATCATTTTTCGCGACGGTGTCGAAATCGGCTAAAATTTGACTAATTGAGCGGAAACAAAAATCGCGACGGTGTCGGAATGGGCCGAAATTTCGCCGGTTGATGGGAAATAAAAATCGCGTCGGGGGCAATTTCGTCATTTTTCGTAACGATGTAGGAATGGGCTAAAATTTGTCAGACTGATCGGAACAAAAATCGCGCCGGTGGCAATTTCGTCATTTTTCGCGACGGTGTCGGAATCTGCTAAAATTTGACTGATTGATCGGAAGCAAAAATCGCGCCGGGGGCAATTTCGTCATTTTTAGCAACGATGTCGGAATGGGCTGAAATTTGGCCGGTTGATCGGAAATAAAAATCGCGTCGGTGGCAATTTCGTCATTTTTCGCGACGGTGTCGGATTGGGCCGAGATTTGGCTGGTTGATCGGAAACAAAAATTGCGGTGGAGGCAATTTCGTCATTTTTCACGACGGTGTCGAAATGAGCTAAAATTTGACAGACTAATCGGAAACAAAAATAGCGCCTGGTACAATTTCGTCATTTTTCTCGACGGTGTCGGAATGGACTGAGATTTGGCTGGTTGATCGGAAACAAAAATTGCGGCGGAGGTAATTTGATCATTTTTCGCGACGGTGTCGGAATGGGCTAAAATTTCACAGACTGATCGGAAACAAAAATCGCGCCGGGGAAAATTTCATCATTTTTCGAGACGGCGTCGGAATGGGCTAAAATTTGACAGACTGATCAGAACAAAAATCGCACCGGGGCAATTTCTTCATTTTTCGCGACGGTGACGTAATGGGCTAAAATTTGACGGATTGATCGGAAACAAAAATCGTGTCGGGGGCAATTTCATCATTTTTCGCGACGGTGTCGGAATCGACTAAAATTTGACTGGTTGATCGGAAGCAAAAATCGCGTCGTGGGCAATTTCTTTATTTTTCGCAACGGTGTCGGAATGGGCTGAAATTTGGCCGGTTGATCGGAAATAAAAATCGCGCCGGGGGCAATTTCGTCATTTTTCGAGACGGTGTCGCATTGGGCCGAGATTTGGTTGGTTGATCGGAAACAAAAATTGCGGCGGAGGCAATTTCGTCATTTTTCGCGACGGTGTCGGAATGGGCTAAAATTTGACAGACAAATCGGAAACAAAAATCGCGGCGGGTACAATTTCGTCATTTTTCGCAACGGTGTCGGAATGGGCTGAGATTTGGCTGGTTGATAGGAAACAAAAATTGCGGCAGAGGTAATTTCGTCATTTTTCGAGACGGTGTCGGAATGGGCTAAAATTTCACAGACCGATCCCAAAAAAAAATCGCGCCGGGGCAAATTTCGTCATTTTTCGCGACGGCGTTGGAATGGGCTAAAATTTGACAGACTGATCGGAACAAAAATCGCGCCATGGCAATTTCGTCATTTTTCGCGACGGTGTCTTAATGGGCTAAAATTTGACGGATTGATCGGAAACAAAAATCGTGTCGGGGGCAATTTCGTCATTTTTCACGACGGTGTCGGAATCGGATAAAATTTGACTGATTGATCGGAAGCAAAAATCGCGCTGGGGGCAATTTCTTCATTTTTCGCAACGGTGTCGGAATGGGCTGAAATTTGGCCAGTTGATCGGAAATAAAAATCGTGCCGGGGGCAATATCATCATTTTTCGAGACAGTGTCAGATTGGGCCGAGATTTGGCTGGTTAATCGGAAACAAAAATTGCGGCGGAGGCAATTTCGTAATTTTTCGCGACGGTGTCGGGATGGGCTAAAATTTGACCGACTAATCGGAAACAAAAATCGCACCGGGTACAATTTCGTCATTTTTCGTAACGGTGTCGGAATGGGCTGAGATTTGGCTGGTTGATAGGAAACAAAAATTGCGGCCGAGGTAATTTCGTCATTTTTTGCGACGGTGCCGGAATTGGCTAAAATTTGACAGATTGATCGGAAACAAAAATCGTACCGGGGGCAATTTCGTCATTTTTCGCGACGGTGTCGGATTGGGCTAAAATTTGACACACTGATCAGAAACAAAAATCGCGCCGGGGGCAATTTTATCATTTTTCGCGACGGTGTCGGAATGGGCTAAAATTTGACAGATTGATCGGAAACAAAAATCGGGCCGGGGGCAATTTCGTCATTTTTCACGACTGTGCCGGAATGGGCTGAAATTTGACTGGTCGATAGGAAACAAAAATCGCGCCGGGGGAAATTTCGTAATTTTTCGCGACGGTGTCGGAATGGGCTAAAATTTGACAAATTGATCGGAAACAAAATTCCAGCCGGGGTCAATTTCGTCATTTTTCACCACGGTGTGGGAATGGGCTAAAATTTGACAGATTGATCGGAAACAAAAATCGGGCGGGGGGCAATTTCGTCATTTTTCGCGACAGTGTCGGAATGGACTGAAATTTGACAGATTGATCGAATCAAAAATCGCGCCGGGGGTAATTTCGTCATTTTTTGCGACGGTGTCGGAATGGGCTAAAATTTGACAGATTGATCGGAAACAAAAATCGCGCCGAGGGCAATTTCGGCATTTTTCACGACTGTGTCGGAATGGGCTAAAATTCGACCGACTGATCGGAAACAAAAATCGTGCCGGGGGCAATTTCGTCATTTTTCGCAACGGTGTCGGAATGGGCTAAAATTTCACAGATTGATCGGAAACAAAAATTGAGCCGGGGGCAATTTCGTAATTTTTCGCGACCGTGTCGGAATGGGCTGAAATTTGGCTGGTCGATCGGAAACAAAATTCCAGCCGGGGTCAATTTCGTCATTTTTCACGACGGTGTCAGAATGGGCTAAAATTTGACAGATTGATCGGAAACAAAAATCGTGCCGGGGACAATTTCGTTATTTTTCGCGACAGTGTCGGAATGGGCCGAAATTTGGCTGGTTGATCGGAAACAAAAATCGCGCCGGGAGCAATTTCGTCATTTTTTGCGACGGTGTCGGAATTGGCTGAAATTTAGCTAGTTGATCGGAATCAAAAATCGCGCCGGGGGCAATTTCGTCATTATTCGCGACGGTGTCGTAATGGGCTGAGAGTTGGCTGGTTGATCGGAAACAAAAATTACGGCGGAAGCAATTTCGTCATTTTTCGCGACGGTGTCGGAATGGGCTAAAATTTGGCTGGTTGACCGGAAACAAAAATCGCGCCGGGGGCAATTTCGTCATTTTTCGCGACGGTGTCGGAATGGGCTGAGATTTGGCTGGTTGTTCGGAAAAAAAAATCGTTCGTCAATTTTCGCGACGGTGTCGGAATGGGCTGAAATTTGACAGACTGATCGGAAACAAAAATCGCGCCGGGGGTAATTTCGTCATTTTTTGTGACTGTGTCGGAATGGGCTAAAATTTGACAGACTGATCGGAACAAAAATCGCGTCGGGGGCAATTTCGTCATTTTTCGCGACGGTGTCGTAATGGGCTAAAATTTGACGGATTGATCGGAAACAAAAATCGTGTGGGGGAAATTTCGTCATTTTTCGCGACGGTGTCGGAATCGGTTAAAATTTGATTGATTCATCGGAAGCAAAAATCGCGCCGGAGGCAATTTCTTCATTTTTCGCAACGGTGTCGGAATGGGCTGAAATTTGGCCGGTCGATCGGAAACAAAATTCCAGTCGGGGTCAATTTCGTTATTTTTCGCAACAGTGTCGGAATTGGCTGAAATTTGGCTGGTTGATCGGAAACAAAAATCGCGCCGGGGGCAATTTAGTCATTTTTCGTGACGGTGTCGTAGTGGGCTAAAATTTGACAGATTGAATGGAAACAAAAATCGTGCCGGGGCAATTTCGTCATTTTTCACGACGGTGTATGAATGGGCTTAAATTTGACCAATTGATCGGAAACAAAAATCGCGCCGGGGGCTATTTTGTCATTTTTCGCAATGGTGTTGGAATTGGCTGAAATTTGGCTGGTTGATCGGAAACAAAAATCCCGCCGGGGGCAATTTCGTCATTTTTCGCGACGGCGTCGGAATGGGCTAAAATTTGGCTGGTTGATCGGAAACAAAAATCGCGCTGAGGGCAATTTCGTCATTTTTCGCGACGGGGTCGTAATGGGCTGAAATTTGACGGATTGATCGGAAACAAAAACCGCGCCGGGGGCAATTTCGTCATTTTTCGCAACGGTGTCGGAATGGGCTAAAATTTGACAGACTGATCGGAAACAAAAATCGCGCCGGGGGCAATTTTGTCATTTTTCACGACGGTGTCGGAATGGGCTAAAATTTGGCAGACTGATCGGAACAAAAATCGCGTCGGGGGCAATTTCGTCATTTTTCGCGACGGTGTCGTAATGGGCTGAAATTTGACGGATTGATCGGAAACAAAAATCATGTCGGGGGCAATTTCGTCATTTTTCGCGACGGTGTCGGAATCGACTAAAA
>NW_019267591.1:0-5588 GCF_002742605.1 Olea europaea var. sylvestris
AAGAATTGAGCATAACTTTTGCAGACGGTGTCCATTTTGGGACCATAAGTAGTTTTCCGAAATGTAGCGACCATTGTGGGTTTGGCTCACGATTTCGTAATGACGTACTGGGGTTTTCGTCCTTTTTTTGAAGAACGACCACTAGCATATTTTTAACACATGGATTTTAACCTTCGAAGAAATGAGCGTAACTTATGCAAACGGTGTCCGTTTTGGGCCCATAAGTACTTTTCGAAAATGTAGCGACCCTTTTGGATTGCACTCACCACTTCGTTGTGACATACGAGGGATTTTGACCATTTTTTGAAGAACGTGCAGCTGCATATTTGGATTGATGGCGTTCGAAGAATTGAGCATAACTTTTGCTGACGGTGTCCATTTTGGGACCATAAGTAGTTTTCCGAAATGTGGCGACCGTACTGGGGTTTTCGTCCTTTTTTTGAATAACGACCACTCGCATATTTTTAACGCTTGGATTTTCGACCCTCGAAGAAATGAGCGTAACTTATGCAAACGGTGTCTGTTTTGGGCCCATAAGTAATTTTCGAAAATGTAGCGACCCTTTAGGATTGTACCCACCACTTCGTCGTGACGTACGAGGGATTTTGACCATTTTTTGAAGAACGTGCAGCTGCGTATTTGGATTGATGGCGTTCGAAGAATTGAGCATAACTTTTGCAGACGGTATCCGTTTTGGGACCATAAGTAGTTTTCTGAAATGTAGCGACCGTTGTAGGTTTCGCTCACAATTTCGTAATGACGTACTGGGGATTTCGTCCTTTTTTTGAAGAACGACCACTCGCATATTTTTAACTCATGAATTTTCGACCTTCGAAAAAAATGAGCGTAACTTATGCAAGCGGAGTCCGTTTTGGGCCCATAAGTACTTTTCGGAGATGTAGTGACCCTTTTGGATTGTACTCACCACTTCGTCGTGACGTACGATGGATTTTGACCATTTTTTGAAGAACGAGCACCTGCATATTTGGATTGATGGCGTTCGAAGAATTGAGCATAACTTTTGCAGACGGAGTCCGTTTTGGGACCATAAGTAGTTTTCAGAAATGTAACGACCGTTGTGGGTTCAGCTCACGATTTCGTGATGACGTACTGGGGTTTTCGTCCTTTTTTTGAAGAACGACCACTCGCATATTTTTACCTCATCGATTTTCGACCTTCGAAGAAATGAGCGTAACTTATGCAAACGGTGACCGTTTTGGGCCCATAAGACTTTTTCGAAAATGTAGCGACCCTTTTGGATTGCACTCACCACTTCGTCGTGACGTACGAGGGATTTTGACCATTTTTTGAAGAACGTGCAGCTGCATATTTGGATTGATGGCGTTCGAAGAATTGAGCATAACTTTTGCAGACGGTGTCCATTTTGGGACCATAAGTAGTTTTCCGAAATGTAGCGACCGTTGTGGGTTTAACTCACGATTTTGTAATGACGTACTGGGGTTTTCGTCCTTTTTTAGAAGAACGACCACTCGCATATTTTTAACGCATGGATTTTTGACCTTCGAAGAAATGAGCGTAATTTATGCAAACGGTGTCTGTTTTGGGCCCATAAGTAATTTTCGAAAATGTAGCGACCCTTTAGGATCGTACCCACCACTTCGTCGTGCCGTACGAGGGATTTTGACCATTTTTTGAAGAACGTCCAGCTGCGTATTTGGATTGATGGCGTTCGAAGAATTGAGCATAACTTTTGCAGACGGTGTTCGTTTTGGGACCATAAGTAGTTTTCTGAAATGTAGCGATCGTTGTGAGTTAATCTCGCAATTTCATAATGATGTACTGGGGTTTTCGTCCTTTTTTTAAAGAACGACCACTCGCATATTTTTAACTCGTGGATTTTCGACCTTCGAAAAAAATGAGCGTAACTTATGCAAACGGTGACCGTTTTGGGCCCATAAGTACTTTTCGAAAATGTAGCGACCCTTTTGGATTGCACTCACCACTTCATCGTGACATACGAGGGATTTTGACCATTTTTTGAAGAACGAGCACCTGCATATTTGGATTGATGGCGTTCGAAGAATTGAGCAAAACTTTCATAGACGGTGTCCGTTATGGGACCATAAGTAGTTTTCGGAAATGTAGCGACCGTTGTGGGTTTAGCTCACGAATTCATAATGACGTACTGGGGCTTTCGTCCTTTTTTTGAAGAACGACCACTAGCATATTTTTAACGCATGGATTTTCGACCTCCGAAGAAATGAGCGTAACTTATGCAAACGGCGTCCGTTTTGGGCCCATAAGTACTTTTTCGAAATGTAGCAACCCTTTTGGATTGTACTCACCACTTCGTCGTGTCGTACGAGGGATTTTGAGCATTTTTTGATGAACGTGCAGCTGCATATTTGGATTGATGGCGTTCGAAGAATTGAGCATAACTTTTACAGACGGTGTCCGTTTTGGGACCATAAGTTGTTATCGGAAATGTAGCGACCGTTGTGGGTTTAGCTCACGATTTCGTAACGACGTACTGGGGTTTTCGTCCTTTTTTTAAAGAATGACCACTCGCATATTTTTAACGCTTGGATTTTCAACCTTCGAAGAAATGAGCGTAATTTATGCAAACGGCGTCCGTTTTAGGCCCATAAGTACTTTTCCGAAATGTAGCGACCCTTTTGGATTGCACTCACCAATTCGTCGTGACGTACGAGGGATTTTGACCATTTTTTGAAGAACGTGCAGCTGCATATTTGGATTGATGGCGTTCAAAGAATTGAGCATAACTTTTGCAGACGGTGTCCGTTTTGGGACCATAAGTAGTTATTGGAAATGTAGCGACCGTTGTGGGTTTAGCTCACGATTTTGTAATGACGTAGTGGGGTTTCGTCCTTTTTTTGAGGAATGACCACTCACATATTTTTAACGCTTGGATTTTCGACCTTCAAAGAAATGAGCGTAACTTATGCAAACAGTGTCCGTTTTGGGCTCGTAAGTACTTTTCGGAAATGTAGCGACCCTTTTGGATTGCACTCACCACTTCATCGTGACGTACGAGGAATTTTGACCATTTTTTGATGAACGTGCAGCATATTTGGATTGACGGCGTTCGAGGAATTGAGCATAACTTTTGCAGACGGTGTCCGTTTTGGGACCATAAGTAGTTTTCGGAAACGTAGCGACCCTTGTGGGTTTAGCTCACAATTTCATAATGACGTATTAGGCTTTTCGTCCTTTTTTTGAAGAACGACCACTCGCATATTTTTAACGCTTGGATTTTCGACCTTCGAAGAAATGAGCGTAACTTATGCAAACGGTGTCCGTTTTGGGCCCATAAGTACTTTTCGAAAATGTAACGACCCTTTTGGATTGCACTCATCAGTTCGTCGTGACGTACGAGGGATTTTGACTATTTTTTGAAGAACGTGTAGCTGCATATTTGGATTGATGGCATTCTAAGAATTGAGCATAACTTTTGCAGTTGGTGTCCGTTTTGGGACCATAAGTAGTTTTCGGAAATGTAGCGACCGTTGTGGGTTTAGCTCACGATTTCGTAATGACGTACTGGGGTTTTCGTCCTTTTTTTGAAGAACGACCACTCGCATATTTTTAACGCATTGATTTTCGACCTTCGAAGAAATGAGCGTAACTTATGCAAACGGTGTCCGTTTTGGGCCCATAAGTGCTTTTCGAAAATGTAGCGACCCTTTTGGATTGCACTCACCACTTCGTCATGACGTAAGAGGGATTTTGTCCATTTTTTGAAGAACGTGTAGCTGCATATTTGGATTGATGGTGTTCGAAAAATTGAGCATAACTTTTGCAGACGGTGTCCGTTTTGGGACCACAAGTAGTTTTCTGAAATGTAGCGACCGTTGTGGGTTTAGCTCACGATTTCAGAACGACGTATTGGGGTTTTCGTCCATTTTTTGAAGAATGAGCACTCGCATATTTTTAACGCATTGATTTTCGACCTTCGAAGAAATGAGCGTAACTTATGCAAACGGTGTCCGTTTTGGGCCCATAAGTGCTTTTCGAAAATGTAGCGACCCTTTTGGATTGCACTCACCACTTCGTCATGACGTAAGAGGGATTTTGTCCATTTTTTGAAGAACGTGTAGCTGCATATTTGGATTGATGGTGTTCGAAAAATTGAGCATAACTTTTGCAGACGGTGTCCGTTTTGGGACCACAAGTAGTTTTCTGAAATGTAGCGACCGTTGTGGGTTTAGCTCACGATTTCAGAACGACGTATTGGGGTTTTCGTCCATTTTTTGAAGAATGAGCACTCGCATATTTTTAACGCTTGGACTTTCGACCTTCGAAGAAATGAGCGTAACTTATGCAAACGGCGTCCGTTTTGGGCCCATAAGTACTTTTCCGAAATGTAGCGACCCTTTTCGATTGCACTCACCACTTCGTCGTGACGTACGAGGGATACTGACAATTTTTTGATGAACGTGCAGCTGCATATTTGGATTGATGGCCTTCGAAGAATTGAGCATAAGTTTTGCAGACGGTGTCCGTTTTGGGACCATAAGTATTTTTCGGAAATGTAGCGACCGCTGTGGGTTTAGCTCACGATTTCGTAATGACGTACTGGGTTTTCGTCCCTTTTTTGAAGAACGACCACTCGAATATTTTTAACGCATGGATTTTTGACCTTCGAAGAAATGAGCGTAACTTATGCAAACGGTGACCGTTTTGGGCCCATAAGTACTTTTCGGAAATGTAGCGACCCTTTTGGATTGCACTCACCACTTCTTCGTGACGTACGAGGGATTTTGAGCATTTTTTGAAGAACGTGCAGCTGCATATTTGGATTGATGGCGTTCGAAGAATTGAGCATAACTTTTGCAGACGGTGTCCGTTTTGGGACCATAAGTAGTTATCGGAAATGTAGCGACCGTTGTGGGTTTAGCTCATGATTTTGTAATGACGTATTGGGGTTTTCGTCCTTTTTTTGAAGAACGACCACTCACATAATTTTAACGCTAGGATTTTCGACCTTCGAAGAAATGAGCGTAACTTATGCAAACAGTGTCCGTTTTGGGCCCATAAGTACTTTTCGGAAATGTAGCGACCGTTTTGGATTGCACTCACCACTTCGTCGTGACGTACGAGGGATTTTGACCATTTTTTGATGAACGTGCAGCATATTTGGATTGACGGCGTTCGAAAAATTGAGCATAACTTTTGCAGACGGTGTCCGTTTTGGGACCATAAGTAGTTTTCGAAAACGTAGCGACCATTGTGGGTTTAGCTCCCAATTTTATAATGATGTATTAGGCTTTTAATCCTTTTTTTGAAGAACGACCTCCCGCATATTTTTAACGCTTGAATTTTCGACCTTCGAAGAAATGAGCGTAACTTATGCAAACGGCGTCCGTTTTGGGCCCATAAGTACTTTTCGGAAATGTAGCGACTCTTTTTGATTGCACTGACCACTTCGTCGTGACGTACGAGGGATTTTGACCATTTTCTGAGGAACGTGCAGCTGCATATTTGGATTGATGGCGTTCGAAGAATTGAGCATACCTTTTGCAAACGGTGTCCGTTTTGGGACCATAAGTAGTTATAGGAAATGTAGCGACCGTTGTGGGTTCAGCTCACGATTTCATAATGACGTA
>NW_019267592.1:0-5588 GCF_002742605.1 Olea europaea var. sylvestris
AAGTTATCACGAAATCAAAAACCACTTTACATTGAGTCGATTCCAATCGAATTTGACTAGCAATTCGCCAAAAATGAACAAGCTCGAAGTTATCATGATATCAAAAACACCTTTCCACAGACTCGATTCCAATCGAATTTGACTAGCAATTCGCCAAAAATGAATAACCCCGAAGTTTTCATGAAATCAAAAACCACTTTTCATTGACTCGATTCGAATCGACTTTGACTTGTAATTCGCCAAAAACGAACAAGTCCGAAGCTATCATGAAATCGAAAACCACTTTTCATTGACTCGATTCGAAGATAATTTTACTAGCAATTCGCCAATAAATGAACAAACCCGAATTTATCATGAAATCAAAAAGCACTTTTCATCGGCTCGATTCGAATATAATTTGACTATTAATTCGCCAAAAACGAACAAACCCGAATTTATCATGAAATCAAAAAGCAATTTTCATTGACCCGATTCCAATCGAATTAGACTAGCAATTCACCAAAAACGGACAAGCCCGAAGTTTTCACGAAATCAAAAACCACTTTTCATTGACTCGATTCCAATCGAATTAGACTGGCAATTCGCCAAAAATGAAAAAACCCGAAGTTATAATGAAATCCAACAACACTTTTCATTTACTCGATTCCAATCGAATTTGACTAGCAATTCGCCAAAAACGAACAAGGCCGAAGTTTTCATGAAATCAAAAACGACTTTCACTGACTCGATTCCAATCGACTTTGACTAGAAATTCGCCAAAAACGAATAAACAATTCGCCAAAAACGAATAAGCCCGAAGTTTTCATGAAATCAAAATCCACTTTTCATCGGCTCTATTACAATTGAATTTGACTAGCAATTCGCGAAAAATGAACAAGCCCGAAGTTATCATGAAATCAAAAACCACTTTTCATTGACTCGATTCCAATCGAATTTAACTAGCAATTCGCCAAGAACGAACAAGCCCGAAGTCATCATGAAATCAAAAATCACTTTTCATTGACTCGATTCAAATCGAATTTGACTAGCAATTCGCCAAAAAGGAACAAGCTCGAAGTTATCATGATATCAAAAATCACTTTTCATTGACTCGATTCCAATCGAATTTGACTAGCAATTCGCCAAAAACGAACAATCCCGAAGTTATCATGAAATCAAAAACCAATTTTCATTGAGTCAATTCCAATCGAATTAGACTAGCAATTCGCCAAAAATGAAAAAACCCGAAGTTATCATGAAATCCAACAACACTTTTCATTTACTCGATTCCAATCGAATTTGACTAGCAATTTGCCAAAAACGAACAAGCCCGAAGTTTTCATGAAATCAAAAACCACTTTTCATTGACTCGATTCCAATCGAATTTGAATAGCAATTCGCCAAAAATGAACAAACCGAAAGTTTTCATGAAATCAAAAACCACTTTTCGTTGACTCGATTCCAATCGAATTTGAATAGCAATTCGCCAAAAAAGAACAAGCCCGAAATTAACATGAAATAAGAAATCACTTTTCATTGGCTCGATTCCAATCGAATTGGACTAACAACTCCCCAAAAACAAACAAGCCCGAAGTTTTCAGGAAATCAAAAACAACTTTTCACTGACTCGATTCCATTCGAATTTGACTAGGAATTCGCCAAAAACGAACAAACCCAAAGTTATCATGAAATCAAAAACCACTTTTTATTGACTCGATTCCAATCGAATTAGACTAGCAATTCACCAAAAATGAACAAGCCCGAAGTTTTCATGAAATCAAAATACACTTTTCATTGGCTCCATTCCAATTGAATTTGACTAGCAATTCGCAAAAAACGAACAAACCCAAAGTTATCATGAAATCAAAAACCACTTTTCACTAACTCGATTCCAATCGAATTTGGCTAGCAATTCGCCAAATATGAACAAACCCGAAGTTATCATGAAATTAAAAACCACTTTTCATTGACTCGATTCGAATCGACTTTGACTTGTAATTCGCCAAAAACGAACAAGTCCGAAGCTATCATGAAATCGAAAACCACTTTTCATTGACTCGATTCCAATCGAATTTGACTAGCAATTCGCCAAAAATGAACAAACCAGAAGTTTTCATGAAATCAAAATCCACTTTTCATTGGCTCAATTCGAATTGAATTTGACTAGCAATTAGCAAAAAACGAACAAACCAGAAGTTATCATAAAATCAAAAACCACTTTTCACTGACTCGATTCCCATCGAATTTAAATAGCAATTCACCAAAAACGAACAAATCCAAAGTTATCATGAAATCAAAAATCACTTTTCATTGGCTCGATTCCAATCGAATTTGAATAGCAATTCGCCAAAAACGAACAAACCCAAAGTTACCATGAAATCAAAAACCACTTTTTGTTGGCACGATTCCAATCGAATTTAACTAGCAATTCGCCAAAAACAAACAAACACAAAGTTATCGTGAAATCAAAAACCACTTTTCTCTGACTCGATTCCAATCGAATTTGACTAGCAATTCGCCAAAAACGAACAAACCCGAAGTTATCATGAAATCAAAAACCACTTTTTATTGACTCGATTCCAATCGAATTAGACTAGCAATTCACCAAAAACGAACAAGCCCGAAGTTTTCATGAAATCAAAATACACTTTTCATTGGCTCCATTCCAATTGAATTTGACTAGCAATTCGCAAAAAACGAACAAACCCAAAGTTATCATGAATTCAAAAACCACTTTTCACTAACTCGATTCCAATCGAATTTGGCTAGCAATTCGCCAAATATGAACAAACCCGAAGTTATCATGAAATCAAAAACCACTTTTCATTGACTCGATTCCAATCGAATTTGACTAGCAAATCGCCAAAAATGAACAAGCCCGAAGTTATCATGAAATCAAAAACCACTTTTCATTGACTCGATTCCAATCGAATTTGACTAGCAATTCGCCAAAAATGAACAAACCAGAAGTTTTCATGAAATCAAAATCCACTTTTCATTGGCTCAATTCGAATTGAATTTGACTAGCAATTAGCGAAAAACGAACAAACCAGAAGTTATCATAAAATCAAAAGCCACTTTTCTCTGACTCGATTCCAATCGAATTTGACTAGCAAATCGCCAAAAATGAACAAGCCCGAAGTTATCATGAAATCAAAAACCACTTTTCACTGACTCGATTCCAATCGAATTTGACTAGCAATTCGCCAAAAACGAACAAACCCAAAGTTTTCATGAAATCAAAAACAACTTTTCATTGACTCGATTCCAATCGAATTTGACTAGGAATTCGCCAAAACCGAACAAGCCCGAAGTTATCATGAAATCAAAAACCACTTTTCATTGACTCAATTCCAATCGAATTAGACTAACAATTCCCCAAAAACGAACAAGCCCCAAGTTTTCAGGAAATCAAAAACAACTTTTCACTGACTCGATTACAATCGAATTTGACTAGGAATTCGCCAAAAACGAAAAAAACCCGAAGTTACCATGAAATCAAAAACCACTTTTCATTGACTCGAATTCAATCGAATTAGACTAGCAATTCGCCAAAAACGAACAAGCTCGAAGTTTTCATGAAATCAAAATCCACTTTTCATTGGCCCAATTTGAATTGAATTGGACTAGCAATTAGCGAGAAATGAACAAACCAGAAGTTATCATAAAATCAAAAACCACTTCTCACTGACTCGATTCCCATCGAATTTGACTAGCAATTCGCCAAAATCGAACAAACCCAAAGTTATCATGAAATCAAAAACCACTTTTCATTGGCTCGATTCCAATCGAATTTGACTAGCAATTCGCAAAAAACGAACAAACCCAAAGTTACCAAGAAATCAAAAACCACTTTTTGTTGGCACGATTCCAATCGAATTTAACTAGCAATTTGCCAAAAACGAACAAACCCAAAGTTATCATGAAATCAAAAATCACTTTTCACTGACTCGATTCCAATCGAATTTGACTAGCAATTCGCCAAAAATGAACAAGCCCGAAGTTATCATGAAATTAAAAACCACATTTCACTGACTCGATTCCATTCGACTTTGACTAGCAATTCGTCAAAAACGAACAAGCCCGAAGTTATCATGAAATCGAAAACCACTTTTCATTGACTTGATTCGAATATAATTTGACTAGCAATTCGCCAAAAACGAACAAACCCAAATTTATCATGAAATCAAAAAGCACTTTTCATTGACTCGATTCCAATCGAATTAGACTAGCAATTCACCAAAAACGGACAAGCTCGAAGTTTTCATGAAATCAAAAACCACTTTTCATTGACTCGATTCTAATCGAATTAGACTGGCAATTCGCCAAAAATCAAAAACCCCAAGTTATCATGAAATCCAACACCACTTTTCATTTACTCGATTCCAATCAAATTTGACTAGCAATTCGCCATAAACGAACAAGCCCGAAGTTTTCACGAAATAAAAATCCACTTTTCATTGGCTCTAGTCCAATTGAATTTAAATAGCAATTCGCAAAAAACTAACAAACCCAAAGTTATCATGAAATCAAAAACCACATTTCACTGACTCGATTCCAACCGAATTGGACTAGCAATTCGCCAAAAACGAACAAAGTCGAAGTTATCATGAAATCAAAAATCACTTTTCATTGACTCGATTCCAATCGAATTTGACTAGCAATTCGCCAAAAATGAACAAGCCCGAAGTTATCATGAAATTAAAAACCACATTTCACTGACTCGATTCCATTCGACTTTGACTAGCAATTCGTCAAAAACGAACAAGCCCGAAGTTATCATGAAATCGAAAACCACTTTTCATTGACTTGATTCGAATATAATTTGACTAGCAATTCGTCAAAAATGAACAAACCCAAATTTATCATGAAATCAAAAAGCACTTTTCATTGACTCGATTCCAATCGAATTAGACTAGCAATTCACCAAAAACGGACAAGCTCGAAGTTTTCATGAAATCAAAAACCACTTTTCATTGACTCGATTCTAATCGAATTAGACTGGCAATTCGCCAAAAATCAAAAACCCCAAGTTATCATGAAATCCAACACCACTTTTCATTTACTCGATTCCAATCAAATTTGACTAGCAATTCGCCATAAACGAACAAGCCCGAAGTTTTCACGAAATAAAAATCCACTTTTCATTGGCTCTAGTCCAATTGAATTTAAATAGCAATTCGCAAAAAACTAACAAACCCAAAGTTATCATGAAATCAAAAACCACATTTCACTGACTCGATTCCAACCGAATTGGACTAGCAATTCGCCAAAAACGAACAAAGTCGAAGTTATCATGAAATCAAAAATCACTTTTCATTGACTCGATTCCAATCGAATTTGACTAGCAATTCGCCAAAAACGAACAAACCAGAAGTTTTCATGAAATCAAAATCCACTTTTCATTGGCTTAATTCGAATTGAATTTGACTAGTAATTTGCGAAAAACGAACAAACCAGAATTTATCATGAAATCAAAAACCACTTTTCAGTGACTCAATTCCAATCGAATTAGACTAGCAATTTGCCAAAAATGAAAAAACCCGAAGTTATCATGAAATCCAACAACACTTTTCATTCACTCGATTCCAATCGAATTTGACTAGCAA